>NW_028301578.1:145000-380000 GCF_042242905.1 Orbicella faveolata | reverse complement strand
TTCAAAATGAGATCACCAATACAGCATTTACGATCGTATGGTAAGGGTAAAGTGGCATATAAGGCCGGAGCTTCTCCCAGTTTCTGTGCCATGAAGCAATTAGGAGTATTTCTACTCCCCCCTCCCCCTCCCCTACCTGGATGGGATGCTAGTCTATCGCAGGGTTACTCCCAGCATTAAATTCGCCGGTACCCATTTATACACCTGGGTGGAGAGAGGCACTGTGAGAGTGTCCTGCCCAAAAACACAACACAATGTCCCCGGCCAGGGCTCAAACCCGGACCGCTCGATCCGGAGACGAGCGCGCTAACCATGAACCCCCGCGCCTCCCGATCGTATGAGCTCAGCGAAATGATTTACCCCGCACCTTAATATTCTTAAAAGCACCACGCCCACTAGGCGGTTCTTCTTGTTGGCTTCTTCGTCTATCCTCCAGAATGCTTGCAGGCATCGGTGCTGTTGTACAGCGGGTTGCACGGTCGTCATGTTCAGGGACATCAACGTCATCTGTATTGTCATCAACACCTCGGTAGAAATCCACGGCATCAGAGCCGTAAATATGAAGCACTTTGAAGGGGTTTACTGCAATTAGCACACGGCCTATGTAGGTCTGCGCAAAAAAAAGCAAGTTTAGAATTGATGGTATCTGTACTTGCAAAGTTTTAGAGGAAAATGAAGTGGTGTAGAAAAGGTGTTGGCTAGTGAAATAAGCTGCTTGAAAAAAGCTTTTTTCCTTCTCTCAACTAGATTGCATTAACCTATGGCGTTCTATTCACGGGTCGTATGCCTCAACTTCTAAGCTACAGGAGTCTCAGGGGATTTCGGTCATGTAGCGAGGTTCTAAACAGTCAGGAATAGTTCTAGGAATGTAAAGTCTATAAACAATGGACACACCCGGTTCGTTTTCGTTTTCGTTAGAGTGAAATATCGCAGTGGAACTGCAAACAATAAAATGCCTTTTTAAGCACTGGAAAAACCAAAAGGACGAACGCTATGAAAATCAAATCTAAATGCAGTTGAACCTCCTTTAATGAGATGATTTAAGTGGCTCATCAGAATGACTGCAAGTAAATTCTAGGAGGTGCATTATTCAAGCAGCTATCTACTGTCACTTGTTTCCTTTCTCAGATTATCTATGGTTTGAAAAGGGTTTTTTTTTTCAACACCAGCTAGGCCGAGCAGGCGCCACCAAGCGAAACAGGTGTCTGCGGTTGATGATTATTGAAATCTTTTTCCTTCAGTGTACAGGTTTGGCTACCCGTCTGTCAGTTGCAATACAATTGTTATGAAAATGTGCTTCAGCTTAAAAAGCAAGCTTATTTTCTTCATCTGGAAAGTTTCGCAAGACGGCTCATTTTCAAACATAATAAGAATATGGCAACTCGGAATGGCGTGTTATAACAATGTAATAAATACAAAATACTTCGTATGTGAGCTGCGAGAACAGGAAAAGCCTGTCTCCAAGCGTTCGTTTAGCTGGAATACGGCCGGAGTGGAAAACAAGAGAGAAATTCTTTCATTTCTTTTCGTGCTACTTCCCAACTAACCGGCAGGCCACAACAACAACAATATAAGCAGTGTTAAAATGCGAAGGTTTTTTTTTTTTCATTTACACTCACCGAAATGGCCTTTTGTACGGTGGTATGGCACGGAAAAGAACAGTAATCGTTTGTATTACTTACATATATCGTTTCATTTTTAAGGCGAACTCGAAGGTTTTCTGCAATGTCCTTTTCTGAAATCGCGGGTAACTCAACCATATCATCGACTCCTCCTCGATTTGACTCCATTTTTGCTCAACTGCTACAAAACAAACAGAAAACGAACATATGATTTGTTCAACATGTTCAAAGGAAAATGTTCAATGTAGCATGTCTTTGAAATTGTTACAAAAACTACGTTGACTCTGATTCCTCTTTGCGTTGAAAAAAAAAACGCGAATCAATACCTTCAGTCAGTTGTTATGAGTTGTTCATTTCGCCTTTTAGGCATTTTTTAGGAGATCTTTTCTAGGGGACACCTTTGCGCTTAGGACAAGTAGTCGAGAAGTAGACTCGCTGTTTACCTTGTTGTGAAGTGCGCGCGGATCCCGCAGTCTTTATTGCGTCATATGAGTAGTAGCTTTTGGAAATCCGCAATTCTAATTGGTTCTCTCATTGTTGTCTGTCGCTGATAAAACATGCTCGCACGCGCTGGCGTGCTCTTGAAAAATAAGGAGTGTCTTCTAAAGCGGATTACTTGAGTGAACTGGTTTTGCCTTATTACGCACTTTTCTATCCAATCAGAAGTAAAATCAAAACCAATCGCCACTTGCTCGCACAAATTCGGCCAAGTGACCATGATATTGCAGCCATAACGGGTCAGTGACTTCATATCGCAGAATATCAGGACAGTATAGACACGGCTTCTGATTGGCTAATTGTGAATCTGGGTACGGTAACGCAAGAGTGTCAGGACAGCAGACAGGGCTTCAGATTGGCTAATTAGAAATCAGAATGAGCGATCATCATCTTTAGTTACAACCTGGCTCAAACAGGGAGCGAGGCTAGCCAAGAGTTTCGAAATTCTCATTTTGTTCTACTCTGAATCTCTCACGCGCACAAGCAACAGCTTTTGCTAGTCCACTGCCATCCACCATTCTGTCATCTTCTGTAGATCCGAGCTGGGGTAAACAAAAAAAGGAAACCCATAAATGTCCTAGTGTGAGAACAAGTTTGAAAATCTTAAACTATTAGCGATGTTTTAACTAGAAATATCTCGTTGTACATGAGTCATGTACGCTACTTGTCAGTTTACACGATTGCCACTTTCGAACTCGGGACCTCCGAAAATTGTTTCCACCTTTGACTTATCAGCGCCTTGAAACAGTATCCAAGAACGGGGATTAGAACAAAACAGTGATGTATCCATAGTGCTATACATTTGGTCAGCTCGTTTTGGAGTTAGCCTTAACACTAAATAAGGGTTTTTTCATCTCCTTTGGTATGGTAACTTGCATTCTCAAGAAAATGACCATAAGCTTTTCTCAAATGCCTGCTGCCATTACTGTATTGATGTGCTGCACTTAACTGACAACTGAAAAAGAGTGGCAGTATTGAGCTATCAAAGTAGAAGTGCTGAAACAATGTTGAAAACTTTGCGAGCCCCATTAATAAACGCTAGAGTTAGCGTCCCATTTAAACATTGGCATCTCGAATTTAGTGAAAACCTGAAGCCTCCGCGAAACGTACGAAGTGTTTCTATTTCTCTTGTCGGAGCTTAAAGTGCACCTAACCCCAAATTTTTTTTCCGCTAAAACGAATCTACTTGTTATTTGAAATACTTCTGCGAAAAAACGTTTGCATTCGGTTAAGTCCTCGATTTTCTGTGCCCCGACGAAATCTCGGAAATAGCTCCAAAACACCGCCATTTTGTTTCGCGACCGAGTTTGAGGAGAATGGGTCCAGGGGCTGTTGTGACGTCTACCCAGGAAGGTTGAATATCTCACTTCCTCTCATTTCCTTCAGGATGGTGCAATACACATTCGAAAAGTGCGCATAAACGCCTTCCAGTAGTGCTATCGGCTGTTGCAGCAATATCCCAGATTTAAAGAGAGATATACTGTACAATTTACTGGCGATGACCGGTCAATGGTACAATAGAGACGTAAACGATGGTTGATTTTGTCGAACCGAAACAACCGAACTAAGTATGTGTGAACCATTGAAGAACTCTCACTGGAATTTGTTCCGCAGACTTTCAAACGCTATTTTCAAAATTTTCTGCTTAAAGCCAACCAGCAATTTGTAGAAATACTACCGACAACCTATATCTTCCAAGACCGCAGTATTTATAACATAGCCGGTAAAGTTGTGTGGTCAATCAAGAAGCGTTACGACCAATATACTGATATCTAAATAGGTCGCAACCGTACGCCGCCAACCAACACTCATTTCTCTTTGGATTTAGATAAAAGTCGAAGATTAATCCTTTAGAATTACATAATAACAAAATTGTTAGGCTCACAGAGTTTTTCGAAGGTTTGGAAATCAGCAATGCGACAAATGTTCTTTGCAATAGTGTCGAAAATATGACCGCGTAACATTTTCTGCGGACCGCTTAGGGAACACATCCTTTTTGCTTATCCGACGAAATTCACTGCAAACTTTGAGAAAAATTTACTTTAGTTATTTGGAGTTACGACTCAAAACGTGTGACAATGTGAAATCGGTAATTGTATGAAATGTTTCCTTCCGCCTTGCTTCCCGCAAGTCCAAACAATTCTAGGATTTTCAATCGATCGAAGCCAGTGTTTTGGAGGTCGTCAAGTCTCGAAACCTGCAACACTTGCGTCGCTCTTATAACATGAATCATTCCAGAAAGTAAAACACAAACTGAACAACCATACCTTGACAAAATACATTCTCGCTAAGGACAACTGTAAACGGGCTAGAAACACGGGTGGGAATCTTGTGTTTAGGTGACGAAACTACAATCCAAAGCAGTCCTTGAGTTTTCTTTCCTGCTTTTCGTTTGCCTGCTCCTCCACTTCATATCTAGCTTTCCATTCCTAATATAAAAGCAGCTCGTCCCCAAAGAAGTCTTCCCCGTGGTCGCTTGAAGTATTGCAAATTGCTCTCAAAGCCCTGAGTAGTGGGTTCACAGTTGTCGAACGTGCTCGATCGAAGTTAAGTTCCAGTGACGAAAAAGAAATGATTCTGAAACAAAGCTTGGACGTTTTAGTCCCAAAATATATTGGAACGATTAGTTTTGATTTATATTTTCTCGAGCACATACAGAGAGCAGACTGAGGCGCCATTATGTTTAGTTCCTGGGTTCCTGGGTAGACGTCATCAGCAAACACCGCCCCAGACTCCCTAAGACGCGGTCGCGCAACACTTCAAGAGCGACTTTGAAAGGGCATAGAAAATCGAGGATTCAACCAAATTCAAAAATGTTTTCGCCCAAATGCTTCGGATAACAAGTGGATTCATTTTAGCGAAAAAAAAATTTGGGGGTTAGGTGCACTTTAATCTGCGATCTCTTGTATGTTATTGTGGGTACAACCAGAAACCCTTATGCCGGGTTTCTAGTATATGTACAAGAAATTCAGTAAATTGTTACTGCAAAGAAAACGCTACATATATCATTCTCTTTTATTTTTCTTTATTGTATTAAAAAATGGCATTTCTTTCATTCCACTTTTAATTGCTTATCTGTTGCCTTTGTTTAGGTGACAAAATTATAGATTAAAGCTGCAAATAATCCCTGCATGTATTCGTCTATTTAGGCTTTGTTCACACTAGCGACATAACGACATAATCGCGCTATATCGGTAAGATGAACATCGACATAAAGGCATAAAGAAAAGATTATCGTTTTTTCCTCATGTCGTTTTGTTTATGCTAGTACGTTGCTATTATGTCATTGTGTCAAGATGTTCACATTGCAAACAAAACTACAGAACGTCCTTCTTATGTCCGGCGTTAAGTTGATGTCGTCACGGTCGTTACGCCGCTTGCCTATTCAACAGAGCTCTACGTACGGGACCGCAAATGATCCCCAAATTGAACCGCAAATGATCCCGGACCGGAAATGATCCCCATGTTGGACCGCAAATGATCCCGATCAAAAAATAAGGAATGCATGGATTTATATCAGAGGAAGGTGAGAACATGTACAAAAATTATGAACTAAAAAATATGTTTTATCATTTTACAAAAAAAAAAAATATTCCACAGGTGCTGTTTTGTTCTTCGAAGGGTACAGATCGTTTTCACTGTCACGCAATAAAAAAATAATAATAAATCGAAAACCAACCAATGGAAAAAGCTAAGAAATTGTGATGAACGCTATAGAAGATAACTAAATAAGATACTTCTCCAAGTTTTAGGCCTGTGCGTTTCCCCAAGCTTCAGATATTCGTCGTAAATGTTTCCCAGAAATTTACAGAGCCCAGTAAGAAAACGCCATGTTGGTGTCCGTGTCTAGTACACCAATATGGCGGCCGGAACATAGTGTAAACATCTGGAACTTACTTTGGCTTTCTAGTCGACTGATTATCAGTACCAAACAAACAAGCATTTACATAAGCACTTTTCCTAATGCTCTAACTTCTAAAAAGGCTCAAAATCATGAGATAAGTGTATATTTTTCAACAAACTCGATCGTAGCCTTGTGTCACGCAACCTCTATAACCCTGAAATTCAAAATGCTCTGGTTCCCAAACGAAGCACGCTAATTGTAAACAGATATAAATATACCGCCTCTTATGCCTGATGAGGATAAAAACACGTCACGTGAAGACGATCTATTGAATTAGACGTCTTAGAAAAACGTATACTTGTAAACATTCTCGAAATCCCGGTGGCGATAGTATCAAACATCTATCAAACAGTTGATTGTCAAAACGTCAAATGCAAGCCTTGGTCTTGCTTGGTCATGAAGCTGAACTTCATAACTATAGCTTGGAATTTTGGCTTCTTAGAATACTCAAATAGTCATTCCCAAAGAATTAAAGCCAAAATACGACCAAGGAAAAATTACAAAATAAATTTGGTTCAAATTTCCAGTGCTACACACTAGGTGTTTTACAGAGTGATGAAGCGTTGTAGGCTTGTGAGTCTACTCAGGTGACAGCGTCTTCTGTAATAGTTGTTTCATGGTTAGATTTTAGTTTAAAACTTTAGACGGGTGGCGTTAATGGCTGATAAAATGTGCGAATTTTACTATAACACCGAAATATCAATGTTTAAGAAAGGAGGATATGTAGCGTATGTTGCACTGATCATAATTTTACTGAGAATTGCAAAGAAATAGCTAGAAATGCAAGCCAAGTTGTGTTTCGATGATTGAGTGGTGATATTCATAACATCGTAGTTAGCAACAAAATTTAATCGAAAGTATGAAAAAAAAAAAAAAAGCAAGTTGTAGGCCATTATAATTATAAGATGGTTTTAATAAAAACATCGCCATTCACGTACGCCAATTACCTATCCACACCATCCCTAAATCCATGCCATTCCTTATTTTTTGACCAGGATCATTTGCGGTCCACTATGGGGATCATTTCCGGTCCGGGATCATTCGCGGTTCTATTTGGGGATCATTTACGGTCCTGGGATCATTTGCGGACCCGTACTACTGCGCCTATCTACCAAATTAGTTTTTTACTAAATTTCCGCCTCAACCAGAATCGCACCCGGAACAAAATGAATAAAACGAGCTGACTCAACGGATGACCAACAAAAAAGAATGCAAGAATAGCTCCAATAATGTCTGCTGGATTTCCACTGTAATCAAGCACAGAATAAATATAAGGCTGCCCTAAAGTGTTAGTGCCGTTACCCGCCCAGTAAACAACACTAAACATCACGTAAACAATAGTGAAAAGCATTGAATAAATTACGTGATATAAACGGACGGGAACAGTTCCAAGCAGAGTCTCTGATAATATAAAAACAGTGTTGAGTATTTGGGTGGTGACTGTTAGGCCGTCAACGTTAAACCCAGCGTAGTCCCAATTTGTGGCAGTAACTAGTAATGCTGTATTTGCCGCAATGTTGTAAATAACCCACAACGCTTGGTGGTAGCCTGACATTGGAAGCTCCTGCATAACTTCCAACGGATTTATCGATACTTTCACCTCCTCGCGACTTCGACCCTTCTCGCGCGTGATATCACGAGCGTCTGTTTTATCGCGTGGGTCCTCGCGCGACTTATTATCGCGAGAGTCCATATCCGATGAACGCGATATTCCGGAGCGTGATGGGTCGCGCGGGTCCTCGCGCGACCTATTGTCTCGCGAGTCCATATCCGATGAACGTGAAATTCCGGAACGAGATCGTCTTAATGGAATCGGTTCAGGGATTCCGATCTCATACTCTCCTTGTTTGCATTCCTCTTTGTAGTACAAGGCTGTTATTACAGTGGCAAAAATGAAGTACACAGTCACAAATAAGAAGCTCCAGTTTGTAAGGTATATAAACCACTTTTCATTTCCGTTTGCTGGGTGGAAACCGCTGTAAATGATCCAAGCACTGCAGTAGACAGCCACTATCAGACGATATACAAGGATCACGGGAACGCTAAACCACTGAAACAAAGAGGAAAAATTCAAGTAATTGTTACCATAACAACACCTTTTACGAGTCTGCGTGTCCTACGTGTGATAAGTTACTTTGTAAATATTCAATTAACATACGACTTAAGGTCATTCCACCCAAATAGAGTCTGCACTGAGATTTTTGTGAAAATTTGCCTATTGATTGTTTATATTATAGGAACTTAAATTTTGAAATAAAAATGAGGGGTGCCCATGTTCGTTGCGCTTAGGAGCAACCGCACCTTGTTTATACCCAATAAATCCTTGTAATAGCGCCATGATTGTAATCACGATAACTTGCCAAATTCACGTTTCCGACGATTGTCTTTTGTTCTACACTGAGAATCGGTCCATATTTATTTTACACAGAGAAATTTATTACTCAATTCAAAACAACAGAAAAAAATGATGGGTCACCATACTCGTTTGCGAGAAAATGACGATTTACCTCTATGGCGAGGACCAGCCGTAAAGAAAAAGCCGCCATTTTTCAATGCGCGCGCGCTAATCACGCGTTAAATTATGCACAGTAGGGATGCGCAATGCAATACTGGGAAATGACCTTAACAAACCAGAAATCCCTAAGCGATAGCGCGATTATGAAATTTTCAAGCGAGTGCTTGGTTTGAAGGTATATTGGAGGTATATTGAAGGTATAATTTATTGCGAAAAATTCCTAAAAGCTGTGAAACATCCAGATCGACTTACTTACTCTATTCTCTTAGGTCTGTAAGAATGTCACCCGCTTTAATAATCTGCAGGGGCAGACCCAGGATTTTTCGTAGGAGGGGGTGCACCGCTAAGGAATGGCGTAACTGACTGGTAAAGTCAAATTTTAAAAGCAAATACGCAGAAGAAGGCCTCATCTCAGCGGGTGGGGAGAGGTGGTGCGTACCCCCTGCACCATCTCCTTAGATCCGTCTCTGATCTGTAGAGCATGGCGTCTACCTTAACGTATTTTGTCCCTGGGCTAAGTGAGCATTATTTTCGTGTACGCTCTCCTGAGAGGGTTCATTTGCAAACGGACAACTATCTTCGTTTTCTCGGATGAAAAATCTCATACTGACTATTCGTTTTTTTTTTTTTTTTGTTTTTTTTTTTCGCGAAAGTCTAGTACCCAGGTGCGCTCGTTTCATAGATATTTCCTTTCATGGACAGGCGCAAACGAGCCGAAAACAGCTCTAGGGCTCGGGTAGTACACAAGTACCCAAGATGCTCTACGAGATCTCACAGTACAAACGAGAGCGCACGTTCTACAGCTAGCAGAAAGTATTGAAAATACTTTTTCGGTTGTTTGGGTTGGTTAAGTTTTTTTTCTTAATTGGAAAACCTGTTTTTGGTTGGTTTGTTTTTCAACAAGACAAAACAAAATTCAAGCCAACCCTAAAAGATTGATCCAAATTTACAACGTCGAATTCAGTCTTATAAATCTCGCAAGTTTCGACGTTCACCTCCATCGTAATAAATATTTATAACGGAAGTTAAAAGGAAATGAAAATTGCAATTTTATTTAAATTTTTGCTTCCTTCATTGTTATTTGCAGCCAAACAAACAGAACTTAATGTTTGTGAATAAAACAACCAAGACTTGGTTCAAACGTGGTTTTCTTTTTGCTTAGTGAAGCGTGACATGTTTTTCTGTTTCAATATTAAAACAATTTTAATTCGGGAGTAATTTAAAAAACAATAGAGCAGTCTTCTGACAACATCTCCATGAGGGATTCGATTTTTCCCTTGCGAAAACTTGTTTGCTTCTCAGAACCAATATTAAGATATATTTCGCGGAAAAATTTCAACGCATACTTTCATACACGGTAATTATGCGATTATAATCGCGTGATGTTTAGTTTTTGAGATGCGGATATCAAATCGCATAAATTAGTAACTCGCTTGATGTAGATTTCCGCAGGGGTCCAGAATTTTTCTTCAATTTAGAAATATTTTAAAAAATTAAATCAATTTTCTCCGTTATCTTATCACTTCAACTTGTTAATTTTTGTTACTGGCTCGTTAGTTACTGTAATAAATTGTTGTGGCGTAAAATACAGGTAGAATTTACGACATGTTTTAATAATTGGCATGAAAATAATATTGCATTGCAAAGTGTAGTGAAGGAAGACCTTTCAAAAAATATCGAGTCTCTTTCAAATGGTTACACTGGGCTACGGAATCCATGAACACGCAAATGTCTTGTAGAAAGTTAGGGTTATTACGGTTTAATATTACCCGTTCAATCTTCCTTAAACAAAATTATCTAATTTCGAAGCGAGACAAACCGCTCTACGGATGTACCCAACATATCTATTTAGTCCGAAGTAGCTTCACAGAATGTCAGAAGGTCGTCTTCGAAACTAACGGCAGGTAGACAGTACAAAACATTGCTTGTGAAATTAACACATGCAGCTACTGACACATGTAATCAACACGCTTCTTCGATGTTATCAAACTCAAAACGATAATTTTGCGATTAAGTGATTAACGCTCGATATTCCACTGTTGCTTAAAGGGTTTTAAGTTCAAGTAAAAACAATAAATATTAAAACTGAGACCGTCTGAAAAAATAACCAAATGAGAACGTGACCGATCCATTTTCCTTTATCATTAACTCTTTACGGTTGAACGTGTGGTCGTGACGTATTGTCAAGTTTTTCGACACTAGGATCTGTCATGTAAAGCCGGTGTGGATGCTAAATAGCCAAAGAAGACAATAAAAAGCAAATTTCTTTCCTTTGACATTGCCGTTTATCGGAAGACGACAAAGAAGCCGACGAAGTAGAAACCAATTAGCCTTAAGATCAGCCATGAAAAGCTAAACGTTATTCTCACATGATCAGAGATTCTTTAAATAGTTTTGTATCTAAAACAATCCTTTCTAAACATAAGACTATCCTAAGGAACAAGAAACAGTACATTACTGTCCATGCAAACAACTAAACAATGGCGAAATTTACTGATACTCGAAATCAATGAACAGCGCACTCACCGGAGACTCGGCGAAGTCACCCGAGTTAGAGTACAATAAACGGAACTGTATGAGGCGGAATTCTTCCCTCACTTCTTGAAGCTCAATCCTCCACATTTCGACTTCAAAATGTTCCAGGTTGAAGATCAGAATGGAAGTTTAATACTGATATCGGCACATGCTCGAATTCAATGGCGTTACTCTGAACATCTCAAACACTTTCATGACATTATGCTGATTAGTTTAACAATATAATGACGATGTCCCTAGGGTGATTTGTGTCTGACCACGTGCTTATACCAGCGGTAGGCCAAAGGGATGGTATTTGACGTCAAGCTTCTCACGCGATGTGTGTGTCATTTGAACGGCGTACTCGCTCTTAATTTACCGAAATTTCTCTGTAAATACCATTGCTGCACTCAAAACTGAAACACTAATCTAAGATATATGGGTTATTTTTTCAACCTTGTCGGTCAAAGATGGCTAGATATTGTTGCTCTGCGTGTTTTAGGGCCAAGACTGTCGAGGTCCGTAAACACGCAAATGGAATATAACACGAGACCAATATCCAGCCGTCTTGGTCAATAAAGGATTTTTCCAATGGCATAAGTAAGAATTTTTTTTTGTAATTTTCGAGTATTCCTTCTTACGAGGGAGGGGAAGATTAAAAAATACAAAAAATAGCAAAATCATAATTGAAGATGCAATGGAGGATTACTTTGTCGACTCATGCATGACACCCTGTAGATATGGATAGAATCCGTCAAGCTTTGTTTTAGTATATTTTTTCGTTTTTTTGGTGCTTGTGATAGACTATGTGGTTAATTAGTGAGTCATATATGTTTGTCACACAAGTCAAATCGTTGTGTTTGGTTTGAGAGGACCCGCAAGGAAAAACAACAGCTGGCAATATTACCACACCATTGCTGGCATTGTTGCAGATACTGGTTGCATATGGAGGAATCAGTTTGGTTTGCTTCACTAGCATTAGCGCTCTCGGTTTCTGCTGGAGCTACAAAAATATCAACTATGTTACTTGCAGGCTATGGCGAGAGAAACTGTCTCTAGAAATTTGAGTGCGATATGAATACTTTTTCTTGTGCCCACGGACTATTTGTAACATGTTTTATACTAATAGCCACACTTATAGTTTACGGCAGAGAGATTTTCATTTACCTAGATTTAACACTGTTACGTATGGCAAACATTCAATTCGTTATCTAGGCCCAAGACTATGGAGCAAACTTACAAATAAAGAAAGATCGGCGATAAATCTCAAGCAGTTTAAGACCCACGTACGGAGGCTAGATCTAGGCAACATCCTAGATGTAATAATAGTTACTATTACTATTACTCATTACTATTACTCATTACTCATTACTCATTACTCATTACTCATTACTCATTACTCATTACTCATTACTCATTACTCATTACTCATTACTCATTACTCATTACTCATTACTCATTACTCATTACTCATTACTCATTACTCATTACTCATTACTCATTACTCATTACTCATTACTCATTACTCATTACTCATTACTCATTACTCATTACTCATTACTCATTACTCATTACTCATTACTCATTACTCATTACTCATTACTCATTACTCATTACTCATTACTCATTACTCATTACTCATTACTCATTACTCATTACTCATTACTCATTACTCATTACTCATTACTCATTACTCATTACTCATTACTCATTACTCATTACTCATTACTCATTACTCATTACTCATTACTCATTACTCATTACTCATTACTCATTACTCATTACTCATTACTCATTACTCATTACTCATTACTCATTACTCATTACTCATTACTCATTACTCATTACTCATTACTCATTACTCATTACTCATTACTCATTACTCATTACTCATTACTCATTACTCATTACTCATTACTCATTACTCATTACTCATTACTCATTACTCATTACTCATTACTCATTACTCATTACTCATTACTCATTACTCATTACTCATTACTCATTACTCATTACTCATTACTCATTACTCATTACTATTACTATTGAGTGTCGTAAAACCAAAACCAAACCAATTACTTACCAATTAGACTACTCGGCCAATCTCAAACCATAGTAAAACCAAAACCAAAACCAAAACCAAAGTAATTGTCTAATTGCTTTCGACACTCAATTGAAAACCGCTTTATTACTGTTACTGTTACTGTCACTGTCACTGTCACTGTCACCGTTACTGTTATTGTTATTATTATTATTATTATTATTATTATTATTATTATTATTATGTTAACAAAAAATTGTGCAGATAATCTAAGGACTCGTTGGATCTTTTGTCATCCAGAAATTTTATAGTTTTTGAAAGCCAACATCTCCTCGAGTATTGCACCCTAAAGGGCTACAAATGTCATAGGCTCGATTTCCGCCGCTCTCTCAGGTCCAGCCGCGTGCCTCCCCGAGAAGAGGGGGGTAAGCGCAGGCTCATTTCCTGAAACAGCGGGTGGTATTCGAGCCTTCAAATATCAGGAATTGTACCTTTCATAAGCTCTTAACTGTTTGCATCGCATGCACGGGTTCCATTCGACTGATTTCAATGATGTCACGGCTCTTCCTAAAGTCGTAAGCCAATGGAACAGAATATGAAGAATGAAGTCAGCAAAGATTCCCCTTGGGAAACGATTCGTTGCCATGGTCCCCTCTTTTGAGGAAGAGAAGGTTGCTTCTGAAACCAATACACCCTTTGCTTCAGAGGTGGAAGGTGGCTCCACCAGCTGTAACATTGCACAGAATGTCCCGAGCAACAATTTCAGCGGTGCACACAGCACAACTCGGACATCGTTAGTGCAATGTTTGCGTTGGGCCCAACTGCTAGAACACATTTACTCTGACCGATCGATGCATTAATTTATAATTATTCAAAATCAAGCAATAGTGAATGGCAAGAAATAAGTCAGTGCGTGCGCGCTTAGACTACGAGTATTTCCTCTTTCGCTTAGTCCGTCGTGCGTGACGCGAAAGAAAACCGCGAGGATTTCACGTGGCCATTTTTTCCTCGCGGTTTATTTACGGTCTCGCTCGACGGACTAAACGAAAGTGGGACTACTCGTGGTCTAGGGCGCGCTTTATACCCTTGAGACACAAACACCAAAAGCAACCGGGAGAACTAGATTGCAAATAGACTGTGAAAACATGCAGTTTACTACTTAAAAGATACTATAGCAAGAAATCAGTCAGTGCGTGCGTGCTTTTTTGCAACTTGAGTAGTGGGGGATTGATACCGGTTAATACGGACAGCGAATACTTTTCTGTGAACCGAGTGGCACGCACTCATACTTCATACTGGGTCCCCTGCTGTGTACCGTATATTTTCATTTGCCACGACGTTTATACTGATTGTATCCTGTAATAAAATGAAAACTTTCTCTGCGATAATGTAGCTTTGCTTAAGTCACGGACTATCCAGTGAATGATCAGTACCATTTCAATAACACTGAAGGTAATGGAGGCAAAACAGTTTACAGATTGAATCTTGTGCAGTTCCACCCCTGAGGCGGATCTAGGAGGGGGGCTCGGGGGATTCGGTTGAGCTCCCTAAATTTAAAAAAAAAATGAGACATTAAAACATGCTGACTTGGCCTCAGAATGCCTGAAGTTCCATTTCCGAGGACCTGAATTTCAAAAATTTTCTGGGGGAATACCCTTGCAGCCCCCTTCAGTGGACCACCTTTTGAAGTTCTGTTCTCGAATCCCATTCTCTAAAATCCTGTATCCGCCCCAGCACCCTGCCGAAAACGATCAAGCCGGCAGCTCAAGAGTATGGAAGGAACCTTCAAACGCTTGTTATAATCCACTGTTTGCGAGGTTATAGTGCTAAACTTGAGAAAAAAACCTGGAATTTAATTCAATAAACGGTAAACACGAATTGAGCTTTGATGAAGTGTTTTCTCCTGTCTTCATTTTGTTTGGAAATTTATCCAAAACCTCTGTCCATTAGCACTGTTTTCTCTTCTCCTGAGTAACATAACAATTTGCTAGGATGCTAAATCAAATCGATCTTTCCTATAGTTGAAAATTAAGCAGAGTCAAAAGTTTGGGTACCAACAACCGTATCAACACACAGTTCCCATAAAGTTTCTCAAGTAACGACCTCCCCCCGAAAGAAGTGATAAAATCGCACGGTTGTTTCCGAAGGAGCGACCGCCCTCCGAAAGTGACACATGTCCGAACTGAGAAGCAATCTCAAACGCCATAACTTAACAGCGTAGGTACTTTCCATTATGCCTGTCGAAAGTCAAATGGAAAGGTCTGTTTCGGTTCGGTCCGACCGAAACAGTCGGTCGGACCTGTCGGACCAACATTTGCAGCTTCATTTTGAAACATCGGTTCGTTGCCCTACTTCTCGCAAGTAGATTTTCACTTGTGTTGGGGATTGAGCTATAGAATAGAAAATGGTGAGAGCTATTCCTTTCAGTTAGCCAGGTTTGACCGAAAAATAACTATTCTTCTTGGTTAATCCCACTGGTCTGGAATAATGGAGCACCCTTTATATCGGCAACAACGTCCGTTTGGCGCGAATTTGCCACCCATTTAACCCGAACCACCCGTGTTAGCCTGGAGAGAGTTCAAGAGCACGCGTCCAGACCCTGCTCCTTACCACGATGTCCTTTGTTCATCGTCGGTATGTTGATCTGCGGTTCTTATTGTACGGTTCTAGTTATTAGAACATCTTTATCCTTAGGCAACTGGGCACTGTTATTCTCGTTCTGCTAGTCTATTCACAGACGCGCTTAAACGTGTCGCGATTTGCTGGGAAAGAGCTGACAAAAATGTGGAGGCGTGGGGTTAAAACAATCATACTTTTCAGACGGTTTAATGCTGGCTAGAGCCATGAAAACGCTGCCGCACTGATAATTCTTTTTTTTTTTTTTAACATACGTTGCATATTTGAGGGGAGAGCAACTAAGACCCTCTGAACTCCAGCCACAACTGAGAAAGTTGATCTCAGTACGAGGCTTCCTCAAATAAGCGCCACATTAGAGCACAAGTTTTACCAATAGACACGTTGCTCTTCATGGCTGCAGCTTATTCGAAGGCATTTTTGATGTCATTTGCAGCACTTATTCAGTGGATACGCTATGAATTGAGTGCGAAAGTCTAAAAGGTGTAGGGTGCTACCTACCTCCAAAACGAACATTTTAAAACATACAACACGAGTTAACACGAGTGCTACACAATCTGCCACATTTTATGTCTTGTCTTTTTTCGTTAGTTGTATTTCCAGCTGTTAGCCTTAAATATTCGCATAGAAGAGCCAACTTGTATTTGGACTTGCTAATAAACCGTTACCATTATTTTATTTATTATTATTATTGCTGCGGAGCGAGCGTAGCGAGCGAGCAGCAACGTAATCAGGATTTAAGAAGAATATATAGAAGGGGGTACGAATTCTCGAATTCATCACTTTTTACCAGAATGCATTGCAGTTAACTAGACTGCACTGCGCCACTTTTACTGGAGTGCATTGCGCCACGAACAACACGAGGATGTCATACTCGTCGAGCCGTCGTCCTTTTTCGCGTGGATTCCACTGAGAAAGTTTGCTCTGATTTACCTGTAAAGCGATGTGAAGGAGATCGTACTTGACTTTCACAACTCTTGCTATGCAGTATGTGAAAGTCTGTAAATCTGGACGATTAATTGTGACATCTTAATCTTAGTATGTCATTTCTTAGCAGTCTCGCCTCCTTCGCCGAATTCTTAAATGAAGAGAAATCGTCGTTACTAAAGCCTGTAGAATAATTAAAACAAACGAAAACCGTGGAACACGCTGATTTCATAAATGCTGCAATCTATTCCTTTTCATCGAAACATGAATTTAAGCTACAGCTTGAACATTTTCACACATCGCGATGAACACGTTCTCGACACAGTCTGTCAAGTTCTAGAGATATTTAATGCGTACCAGTACAGAATTTATAAGTTAGATTTCTGCTCCTACAATTTCCACATCTTTCGATTTTCGCGATCTAGTAAAGGGGAGGCTGATGTGTATCGTTTTATGTCCAAACATACTTCAGATCACGTGCTTTTTTGTCTCACGATCCTTTGTCACACCTCGCCATCGATGCGTCATCATGCATGAAGTTGATCCATACAAGGACAGATTTTAAGTGACACCACGATTTGACACTACTTTGAGACATAACAGTTAATTTAAGTCTTGAAACGCGCAGATAGATGAATCACGGCGTTAAATATGTCACTGTCAACAGAATGTGCCGCAGCATTGCTATCTTTTACATACCCTAGTTATTATTACCCTAGTTATTATTATTACAAACACAACAGCCTTCAGTGACAAACTGTTTATTAAAACTGATTACAAATGTTCACAAAACAGATCGCCATTGGTCAGTTTTCTTCGACGTGACCCCAGTCCAAGTTGGCTGTTGTGACGCCGTGTGAAAACACTGAAACACGTAGCAAATGGAATGTTTTTAAAGTAAAGGACAATCTCACATTTGCAAGTAAAGTTTTGTAATAATTGAGCGAGGGGGGAGGAGGAAGGGGGTTACTAGAGAGGCGAAGGGTGTTACTAAATATCTCCCTCCAAAGAGAATGGAGGCTTAATAGAACTTGTAGGGTTAACTGCCATTCTTAAAGTCACTGATCCACATTTCCAAGTGGAGGAATGCGAGAAATGTGTCTGGAGTTTGGCAATATTGGAATAAACTGGGAAAAATCACAGGCAACGATCACTGGTAAAGGAGAGTAACTTGTATAAAACTGTCTTCCATTACACATTTTACAACCAAAAACCGAGTGAGATAATCCTCAGAGCAAATCATGAAAACACTTACTCACTTCACTCTCTCCTAAAGGTATTTCAAAGCACTGACTTACTTGTGGCAGATTTAGCGAATGCACAAACTGCAAACGAGCCTCACCGCTACGACAAAGCACTACCACATTGGTGAGGAAAAATTTTCATGTGCGTCTGTTTTCTGAAGGAGATATTCAACCTCAGCACATGGTTGTCAAAGCAGCGAGTGTCCAGTGTAGGACTGCAGTCCTTCCGATTTTTGGACTGGATAAGGCACCCTGCGCGAATGTTGCAAGCAGTAATCGTACCAGTTAATCATTAAATTTTTATTTACTCCTGGTAAACACCTAAAGAGACTCTTAACAAGATACAGACCAATCAGTGAATAAATGCTTCTGAATAGGCCTCAAAACCCATGTAAAATGTAAATGTAATTATTCAACTACAAAACGTGGAAGAGTTCTCTCGGACTCTTGACCATTGTAAATAATTTGAGCATCATTATGACATTACAATTTGAAGTGTTGGTTCTTGCAGAGAGAGGAAACCGGAGATCCCAGAGAAAAACTTCAAAATAAAGTGACAACCAACGACAAACTCGACCCAGCTATGATGCTGGGTCTAGGATATGAACCCAGGCTACATTGTTGCGAGGTGGACACTCTAACCACCGCACCAGTCCTGCTCCACAAAATATGCCCAATACCATTAACCAGATGCTATTTCCAACAGGCGCCACACACCTCTCAGAAGGCCAAACAAGATTGGCTGAGAGAACAGAACAAACAACAGAGACAAGCCAAATATCAGCACCCACTGAGAAAGGCCCTAAGATGGAGCCCAGGGGAGAAGTGGAAGAGCGGAAACAGGAACAGCCAGAAATGGCACAAACTAGAGAGAGAAATAACAAGACAGAAAGGGTGCAGAGGGGTCCTTAGAGACCTATGCTCCACATGGGGTTAAAGAGGTAAGAGAAAAAGAATATAATATACCCTTTTTCATATAATTTTTCCATTTTCTATTTTTTCAATTTCAAAAAATTATTATTACCTACAATTATATAATTATTATTGCCTTTATTTTAAATTATGATTATAACCACTAATTTGGAATTTCTATTCCAGAGAGAATTACATGTAGTCTGAAAAAGAATGCATTCTTTGTGTACAACAATAATTTTATTTCCTTTTCTCAACAAAATATAGCACTCATTAATAAACTAAAATTAGTCTTAATTCTTTTACTAAAATCAGCAACATACTATCATAAAACAGTGAACACACAAATTACCAAACAATTGCAATAATAATAATAATAATAATAATAATAATAACAATAACAATAAACCATGACTAAAGTAGCACATAATCACAATATTTTTAAGCAGGATAACCTCAGTATAATCAGTAATAATATACCATGAGTGAAGTAGCACATGATTACTATACTAGTACACAGGATACCCTCAGTACAATCAGTAATAATATACCATGAGTAAACCAGCAGGTACTCACAATATTATTCACCTGGTTACCCTCAGTATAATTAGTAATAAGATATACCATTACTGTAATCAGTAACAATATACCATGATTAAAGTAGCACGTGATCATAATATTATTAAACAGGATTCCCTCAGTATAATCAGTAATAATATACCATCTGTACAAACAGTAACAATATACAATGGGTAAAGTAGCACGTGATCACAAATATTATTAAACAGGATTCCCTCAGTATAATCAGTAATAATATACCATCCGTACAAACAGTAACAATATACAATGGGTAAAGTAGCACGTGATCACAAATATTATTAAACAGGATTCCCTCAGTATAATCAGTAATAATATACCATTAGTACAATCAGTAACAAGATACACAATGTATAACATTGCACGTGATCACAATCTTATGAAACAGGATTCCTTCAGAATAATCAGTAATAATATAAGCAAATATATCATTAGCATAATCAGTAACAATATACCATAAGTGAAGTAGCACATGATCACAATCTTATTAAACAGGATTCCCTCAGTATAATCAGTAACAATACACCATCCGTACAATCAGTAACAATATACAAAGGGTAAAGTAGCATGTGATCACAAATATTATTAAACAGGATTCCCTCAGTATAACCAGTAATAATATACCTGCAGTATAATTGGTAATAAAATACCTTGAACAAAGTAGCATGTGATCACAATATTATTAAACAGGATTCCCTCAGTATAACCAGTAATAATATACCCGCAGTATAATTGGTAATAAAATACCTTGAACAAAGTAGCATGTGATCACAATATTATTAAACAGGATTCCCTCAGTGTAATCAGTGATAATATACCATCCATACAATCAGTAACAATATACAATGAGTAAAGTTGCACATGATCACAATCTTATCAAACAGGATTCCCTCAGAATAATCAGTAATAATATAAGCAAATATACCATTAGTATAATCAGTAACAATATACCATAAGTAAAGTAGCACGTGATCACAATGTTATTAAACAGGAAAACCCCAGTATAACCAGTAATAATATACCAGGAGTAAAGTAGCCCTTGATGACAACATTATTAAACAGGATAATCTCAGTGTATAATCAGTAATAATATACCATAAGTAAAGTAGCACCTGATCACAACATTATTAAACAGGAAAATGCCAGTATAATCTATAATATTATACCATGAGTATAATAAGTAATAATATACCATGAGTAAAGTAGCTCATGATCACAATATTATTAAACAGGATACCTTCAGTGTAATCGGTAATATACCATGACTATAATCAGTAATAAGATATGCCATTAGTAAAGTAGCATGTGATCACAATATTTTTAAACAGGATACCCTCAGTATAACCAGTAATAATATACCCGCAGTATAATTGGTAATAAAATACCATGAGTAAAGTAGCATGTGATCACAATATTATTAAACAGGATACCTTCAGTGTAATCGGTAATATACCATGACTATAATCAGTAATAAGATATGTCATTAGTAAAGTAGCATGTGATCACAATATTTTTAAACAGGATACCCTCAGTATAACCAGTAATAATAAACCTACAGTATAATTGGTAATAAAATACCATGAGTAAAGTAGCATGTGATCACAATATTATTAAACAGGATTCCCTCAGGATAGTCAGTAACAATACACCATGAAAAAAGTAGCATGTGATCACATTATTAAAGAGGATACCAGCAGTATAATCAGTAGTAAAATACCACGAGTAAAGCAGCACGTAATCACAATATTATTAAACAGGATACCCCCTCGTACCATAAGTATAATCAGTAATAACATACCATTAGTAAAGTAGTGCATGATCACAATATTATTAAACAGGATACCTTTAGAATCAATGATATACCATGAGTATCATCAGTAATAATATACCATGAGTATATTCAGTAAGAATATACCATGAGTAAATTAACATGTGATCACCATATCATTAAACAGGATACCCTCAACATAATCAGTAACACTAGTAGTAATCAGAGATTATGAGAGTGCGTTCGACGCTCTCACTTTAATATATACATACTGTAAATAAATGATTTCACCAGCTGACTTTTAACCTTTGTCCATTGCTAAAATCAAATTTTTTCAGCAGCAACTGAGGTTTTACAGTCAGACACATGTATGCATAGTGTCAAAGTCCATGCTAGTGAAGAGGTCACAATTTGTTGATACGTTGCGTGACGCTGCCAGTTTCTGTAGACTCAAGTTTCATAGGATATTTAAATCACGTACATTATTCTAAGCTAGCGTTTGCAATTGCGAGCTCGGTTCACGTGGTCGTTTATCGTAAACAAACTCAGTGCGACTAATTCAAGTCTTTATCCAGTCGAAATTTTATTGTTTGGAATCAGTGGAAAAGTACTCTGAAGGCAAGACCTATAAGACTACTTTATTCATCAGGGGAAATACTGAGCTATCTGTCGCGACTGGAACTAATCAATAAATGCAATCAAAATGTAGCTGCTCCACGGTTATCATCCCAAAGCCAAGTCGTTTTAATAAACAAGGACAATTCCCTCAGATTTCGATAAATGCTCCTGTCAAAGCATTAAAAATTCGCCAAAATCTAACGCTGAGAGCACATAATAGCGAAGCGTACGGCAACTGAATGGAAAGAAGTCAAAGAAAGATCCATTGGAAAGACTAGCTCACATGTTCGCCACATGTCGTATCATGTCTTAGCATTAAACGGTACCAGTTTACTGGCCGTGACATGCCCCTGCAAAAATCAAGCGGGGTGGCCATTTTGGTGTCCTTACAGGAATGTGGGTTTTTTGGCCTAGGACAGTGCACAGGTAAACCAACTCCGGAAAGCCACAGGTCAAAATTAGGTTTGCGTTCCACTTCATCAAACGCAAATATACCATCAGTATAGTCCCTAAAAATGTTTCTTGAGTAAAGTAGCACGCGATCAGAACATTATTAACCGTGACATCCTCAGTAAATTGAGTAATAATATACCACGAGTAACATAGCACATACTTACAATATTATTGACCAGGGTACCCTCGGTATAATCCGTAATAACGTACTACAAGTAAAGTAGCTAATTGTGATCACAATTTTATTTAAGAGGATACCCTTACAATAATCAGTAATAATATACCACGAGTAAAATCAGTAATAATGTACTATGAGTAAAGTAGCACAAGATCACAATGTTATTAAACGGGATTACCTCAGTATAATCAGTAATAATATACGATCAGTATAATCAGTAATAATATATCATGAGTAAAGTAGCATGTGATCACAACACTATTAGAGAGGATACTTTCATTGTAGTGAGTATCATTGTACCATATTTAAATAGTACACACTCGTACATTGACCAACAGTACTATCAGAGTAATCTGTGATATGCAGGTACCATTGCTAATCAAAGTCCCATGAGTCATTCAACTTGGAAAATGGATCATCTGTAAACACTGTGAAGTCTGCGAATTGTTAACATCATTCAAAAGTAAATTTTGGTCTATTACAATGCAAAAAGATTGTTTCAATATTTTTGCTTTATTTCGGCATCATAATCATGTACTTAGATCAAAACAAGTGGATGGCTTATATATTGAGGCTAATTTATGTGACACTGTTTAAAACATTCATGAAGTCATCCTAGTCCGAGACATTACCAGCGCTTCTATAAGATCAGCAAAGCGTAACTTAGCCAAGTACTGGATGGGTGGCCAAGTAATAAAATCCTGTACTACAGGTTCTCATTTTCTTTTCTGAACCAGGATGTACAAATTAACTCTCACCTCCCTTTTAATAAAAGGAAAATTAAGTTAAACTGCTTTTTGTACCAATAAAAATTCCATATTAAAAAACGCGACATTCCCTATGCCACATGCGTTACTGCGTTATTATTACTACACTTACTCAGGTTTCAAAAGGTTGAGTGAAAACATGCATAACAAATTCCTATTGTTGAGACGTTCTGTTCCTTAAAACTCACAGAAATAATCAAATGCAAGTTTCCATGTTTCTCTGTCGCATTACCCCTTTCTTACCATCTTACTATTTTAAATTTAAACTACTCACTCGATGAGGAAATAGTTTCACCTCCATGTGAAATACATGACAGTATGTATAACAAAAAATGAACTCCTTGAACTTTGTCATGACTGCAAAAAATCTTATACATTGGTCAGCAGATTTGATCACAAAAAGTCTACCAGGAAGCAAAGGAGTAAGGAAGGGGCGAAGGAAGGATCGAGTGAATCTCTCATTCACACCTACAACATGAATTTTCCAAGATAAAAAAAATTATGTTTATTACAGGATACAATCAGCAAATATAACTACCAAAATACACAGTATGCAGATGAACCAGAGTCAGTTAGGCAAGGTTTACTCTGTATGAGAATCACTCAGGCCATTAAACAGTATGCATTGGCCATATTTACCGGTGACAAATTGAGGAGGCTCACATCAGCAAAAATGCACATTGAGCTTTCAATCAAAAACAGGTCAGACCATCCTTAATAAGGGAGGTCCTCATCAAGGGGTTCTGTCCAGTTGAGTTCCACGATATCACGCAAGATCCTCACAGTCTGAGCAGTAACATTCTACATGCACATGCAATCATTTAGCAGGAATGTCTCAGTATAACCAGTAAAATAGAATATTTAACTTTTCCCAGAAAATCAATTTTAACGTATTATTGATTCAAAAAAAGCTATCAATGATTAGTAAAATGGTGCAAGAAGATATAATAATTAAGCAGGATCATACCCTTACCAGGATACTAACCCTATCCTACATCTTTATCAGTGCAGCTCTAATATAGCCTAACCAGCCCAAACTCTCTCTCACACACACACATGCTTTAACCCTCATACTTACAGGCAAACCCTAGGCCAAAGGCATAGCCCACATCACTAGTCCCAACCAACCTGTTACATCTTTCCCTTCACCCCAACCAACCTAACCTCTACCTACATCCCTAACCCTTAACACTAAACCCTATTCCAAAACATTAACTCCACCCCATAATCATATCCCTGTTTGAAGCCTGGCCCAGTTCCCTATCCTCAACCCTATATTATTTAGTAAATGCTCTCTACATGCCGGGAATTCTTTATTTGTCTATCCATTCCTTTTCATTTACACTACAGAAAACATACATGTTACATCAAATGCTTGTCATGGCTAGCCTCCTTTTTGGCCATACCAGAGCTATATCCTGTAAGATGTCAATAGAAAGGCAACATAAGATTATAAACAACAAATTGAGCAATTTCTATAAGCGCTAATGCTTGGAGCAAAAATGAACAGTTCGGGTACAAAACTAATACAACGACCTCAAGTAGTGTGTATCTAATGAAACAAATTAAGGAGCTCTTTCAAAGGATTTATATTGTAAAATGAAACTATGTCAATGCAGTTGTGCTTGACATCTGTGATGCCATACTGCTCCATCCTACAACCTTTCATGCAGTGTTCATTGTTCAGTTAATTTAATATATACTTGAAAATACAATACACAAAACTGATAAATGAATTAGAACTAAAAAAATTTCTAAGAACATACCTACGGTAGGGTGATTTACTTTGGTATCCAAGAGTGGGCAAATCTATGGCTGCATACAGTTCTAAAACAATCCACTTGAATTTAAAAACAGTTTTCATTAGACTTAATTTACTTGATGTCAAGAACAAAGGAGCTTTAAACTTGATAACTTTTGTTGTCCTAACATTTGACATTCAAACAGAAAGTGATTCTGCTGTAGTAAATGTTGACAATTGTTAAAAGTTACTGTCAGTCATTTAGTAGGTTGCTGGATTGCTTGGTCAATAATGCAAAAGAGTTGTTATTAACTTTATATAGTTTTATCACACTTCTGGATATAGATATTCTCTATGTACTTCACCTGTTCAATCAATTCATCCATTGTCTCATTCCTATATATCTCAGAGGAGTCACACCTGCAACTGCAAGTTGGATGTACACCTTAATCAAAGACAACAAAAACTGACATTTTACAGACCATAAATGACTTAACTGACCATGACTGTGATCAAATAAATCACCCTCCTAAAAAATTCTATCTCAACAATAACAATTAAATCTTCTACTAAATAACACAACAAAAAAAGGTTGTCACAGTTAACGTTTTATATAAATTTGTGATTTGTGATATTGTTGGTTAAGTGAAGAAGAAATCTTCACTTAACCAACAATATAGAGACGTTAGCTTCAAAAGTGTTCCCAACACTTATCCGCATCACTTTAATTTCACGATTTTTTTTTTAAATCACAAAATTTGCAAAGTTAACGTGTTGCGAAAATTTCAGGTGGGTCCAATAACAACAGAATTAGTAGCAAGACTTGAAAGCACAATGCAAGCCACTGTCTTTAATACCTAATGTTGGTAATTATACTGTACTTAAACTAGTTTCAAAAAAGGTCCAGTTCCGAAAAGACTTTCAGGACTCTGTTTTTCTCTGAGACTTCCTTGGAAAAATATCGACACCCCCAAGACGTCACTGTAAAAACAGTCGAGACTTCACAGACAGGCGCCATAGAAATGTTTCAAAAGCAAAACAACTATCTGAACAATACTGTAAACTGTCATTGGCAAAATTTGACTGCTAATAATGGCTGATTTAAATGTCCAAGGAAATAAATCTTTCTCATCCAATTATTTCTGTAGTGGTAAGTTTGTAAGTATGCATACGACATATCACCGATATATTGTTATGCCAAATGAAATGTTATCCTTTTGCAGTTCCGCACTATTTTGCGCATGAAAAAAATTTCGTAACAAAAATGAGCATTGGTGTGTGCTTTCTTGTTTGCCAAATATTTCTTTCAACAAAATTAACATGTTCAGTTCCCTGTTTATGTACCACACAGTGAAAAGTAGACATACGTGCTGAACAGCACATGCCCAGTACCATGATATGTCCACCTTGAAGTTCTGACCTTGTTTCCGAGCAAAGTGTAAGTTTTGTGTTTGTCTTCCTTTAAGAAGAGAGAAACTAGTTCAGCCAATTTCATTTAGTTGACTAGCCAAAGTGGCTGGTGGAAATCGAAAACCTACAAGCCAAAACTAAATTTCTACTACTCTGTGGCTAGTTGGCTACCGTTAGTGTCGAGCCCTGATGATAGGAGATGACAAGAATAATGGCTGAATAGTAAATCTTCTAGGAACAATGACAAATTAGCAAGGTAGTCAGAACAGTCAGTTCCTTTCCATCTATTAATAGCCCTTAATTGGAGACGGCGTGGCCTAGTGGTTAGGGCGCTGGATTTGTAATCAAGAGGTCCCAGATTCAAATCCTGCCCGCTAACACTGAGTGGATTTGTGTTTGGTGGTCCCAGATTCAACACCTCCACACTTTGTAAATAGCCATCTGGTCAGCTTCCCGCCAGTTGGGATTTTTCACAAGTTTCTGTTTAATTTACCACATTTGTTTGCTTATTTCAGTGTCCACCATTGATACAGTAGTGCTAAACACTTTGCCACTTAAAGTGATTTATTTTATTTATTTATTAGTTCCAAAATAATTTGCAAGCTAACAGCCTGAATCTGAATGTTTACAATGCATTTGAAAAAAACACTGGTTACTGGCATTATTATTATCATTTTATGCTGGCATATTATATTATTTTTAGGATTAGTCCATTTTATTTAGGGTAGTCCATTTGGGTAATCCACGGATAGGCTTTTGTACATTATGCTTTTATTTCCCCACTAAAATGCTCCACCTCAATGTTCCATTTTTCACACTAAAATGCTCGGTCTCCCCCAAAAAGTCGCTAAAATGCTCGGTTAATGCTCATACATAGGGTTTTTTAAATCTTAATAATTTTAACATTTAAACACAATTAGCAGATCTGGGCACTTAACAAAAACGTATACGTCGTATAACAAGTTAACAACAATGTATATAATAGTTTTAATACACCAAAAGATGATCCACCAAATGATCTGTTGTTCTGTTAATGCTTTGTCTCCATTCAGTGAGGCTAAGTAGTAGACTATCCCTGAAAAGCTATTTGCTGTTGTACTGCAACATTACTGATGTTTCAATGTAATCTTCTAAGGCTCCTTCTTATCAATTATTGTCAATTTCAAGTTAAGTCTTCATTTTCTCATAAAAACTAGTTTTCATTTCTATTTTCTGTGAAAAAAAAATACAATTTTCCAGGAAAATGCCACTAAAATGCTCGGATAATTCTTAATGCTTGTTTTGTCCATCACCTATTTTGTGACGTATATTTCAATCAGTATTAAAGTGCCTATGAAGTAAAAAATAATTGCTGCTTATTTGAAAGGCTTTTCAAAGTAAAGAAGTATGGCGTTTCCCTTTTTGGAATATCTTTTTTCGTTCTAGAGATATTTACGTTTTTGTGTTATGCAAATGAGGAAAGTGATGACGTCATAGGTGGTTCCACTTGAACAGTAAAACACTGAATCAAGAATATCTCTAGAAATATTGGAGCAGTGTTCTTCAAACTTGACACCACAAATGTGCATCACAAAAGAAACAGAATGACACCTTTTGTGTTGTTGCCATGGCAACACTTTTGGCTCCAGTCTCTTTCTGTGAAAAACCGAATATGCCAATTTGCAACCCTTCGAAAAGGGACAGAGGGTCTTGCTCCCAACACACATGATTCCCATATTGTCTTAACTCTCCCCATTAGATTGTTGGGAGTGGATGATCCTTGTTTAAGATAAAATCTGGTAATGTTAGTTTTAATTAAAACAGGACCAGCGGCATAACTGTTGTCATGGCGACGGCATGATGAGTGTCAGTTTGTTTCTTTTGTGATGTACATTTCTGGTGCCAAGTTTAAAGAACACTGCTTTAATATTCCTAGAGATATTCTTGATTGAGTGTTGAACTGTTTTAGTGGATCCACCTATGACGTCATCACTTATAATACAAAAACGTGAATATCTCTAAAACGAAAAAAGATATTGCAAAAAGGAAAACGCCATTCTTCTTTACTTTCAAAAGCCTTTCAAATCAGCAGCAATTATCTTTTACTTCATGGGCACTTTAAACGTTTTGGTTCAAACATGTTGGTCTGATGCAACCACTGCCAAAATTTGGAACTTGCAAAATTTTTGCCAATTTTTCCTTGCCAAAATTTGGAAATAGGCTAATTTGAATTAGTATCACCCAACTAGTGGACTAATGCAAATCCTGCATTTTGATTGGCTACGCTACTAGGGGACTATTAGTAATAGTCATCGAGTAGCGAAATTGGCGCCATCAAGCGTGACGCTTTCTTTCGTTTTATTCCCAAATAAATATTTCTTCAACTTACATTTGCTAACTTTATTATTACCTTTTCTGTCCGACTAGTTGGGTGATACTAAAACAATTAGACCCTTCGCCCTCAAGGGCCACGGGTCAATAGTCCATTCGGCTTCGCCTCATGGGCTATTGACCCGTAGTCCTTGCGGGCTACGGGTCTAATTGTTAATTAGCTCTAGTGCGACCTGGCCCTTAATAACCAAAATGAATTGAACACCATCCTGATAAGTTTAGTGCAAATTATTAATGATGCAAAAACCATCAGCCACAAGACGCCGAACATACAAGTTAAATTCTGGCTAAAATGCCAAAGAAATAAATTAATGCTGGTCATGAAGCAACAATTTACAAGGCAAAAAACCTGTTACGTTGTATCAATGAAACGCCACAGAACTCCAACACGCGCGTAAGCTTAATAATTTGTAAGCTTCAATTCAAGTGAAATAGTGCTTCACATGAAGTTGTGCCGAAAAACTGTTCACTCACCTTGCAATGTAACCTACGAAGAACCACGAAGTGGAGTGTAGTAACAAGATTTGAACGTATAAAGATAAAGATGTTAATGACCACGCTCGCTTGCAAACAAGGAGCGAATTCGAAGAAAATGATCAGTGAGCTCTGGGAATGACTCGAGTATCGACTCGAGTGTAGCTTCACACAGACCGCTGTATTCAACAACCGTGTTTTGCTGGCGCAAAATTCAAATTTGCCGCGTTTTTGACGCGACTCGATATGGGGCGCCGTTTGTAAATTTATTATTTAGACCGAATTTATGCCATCTTCCCCTTATTTATAAATAATTGGAAATGCCACAAAATTTGTTTATAAATAAGACACAAGAACTTGTCCGTTGATATGTAAATAATTATTTTAGGTACGTCCTGATTTATAAATAATCTTTTACCATAGAGTTATTATATATAAATAACAAACTAAACAACTTCAATTATTTATAAATCAGGTCATCTCTAAAATAGTTATTTACATATCATAAAGTTTGTAAATCCCATTATTTATAAATAAATTACTTCGCCAGGAGTGTAACTTAATTATTTATAGATAATGAACTTCACTAAGTGTGTAAATTCATTATTTAGAAATAATGAATTTCACCTCGCCGAGTGTAAATTTATTATTTATAAATAATGAACTTCACTGAGTGTGTAAATTCATTATTTAGAAATAATAAATGTCACCTCGCCGAGTGTAAATTTATTATTTATAAATAATGAACTTCACTGAGTGTGTAAATTCATTATTTAGAAATAATGAAGTTTCACCTCGCCGAGTGTAAATTTATTATTTAGAAATAATGAATTTAACCGTGTGTGTAAATTCACTATTTACATACTCAATGAATTTACATACTCAATGAAGTTCATTATTTCTAAGTAATAAATTTACCCTCGGCAAGATGAAACTTCATTATCTCTAAACAATGAATTTCTAAATAATGAATTTACACACACGGTTAAATTCATTATTTCTAAATAATAAATTTACAGTCGGCGAGATGAAACTTCACTATTTCTAAATAATGAAATTACACACTCAGAGAAGTTCATTATTTATAAATAGTAAATTTACAGTCGGTGAGGTGAAATTCATTATTTCTAAATAATGAATTTACACACTCAGTGAAGTTCATTATTTATAAATAATAAATTTACACTCGGCGAGGTGAAATTCATTATTTGTAAATAATGAATTTACACACTCAGTAAAGTTCATTATTTATAAATAATAAATTTACACTCGGCAAGGTGAAATTTATTATTTCTAAACAATGAATTTACACTCCCGGCGAAGTAATTTATTTATAAATAATGGGATTTACAAACTTTATGATATGTAAATAACTATTTTAGAGATGACCTGATTTATAAATAATTGAAGTTGTTTAGTTTGTTATTTATATATAATAACTCTATGGTAAAAGATTATTTATAAATCAGGACGTACCTAAAATAATTATTTACATATCAACGGACAAGTTCTTGTGTCTTATTTATGAACAAATTTTGTGGCATTTCCAATTATTTATAAATAAGGGGAAAATGGCATAAATTCGGTCTAAATAATAAATTTACAAACGGCGCCCCATAACTCGACGACTGAAATTCTGACTGAGGGTCCGGACTTATATTTTAAGAGCTACGAAATAAAATTACATCGAAATTAAAATTCTAAGCAAAAAAATTTATAAGAAGCTTAATCTCCATAAACGACATTATAACAAAGGACAAGAGCTTTGGCGCAGTTCAAAATGGGCAGGTTCAAGCCAAACTTAAAATTCTCAGTATCATGTGTATCACTCGTCATGATTTGTGATATAAACTTTTCGAGCATAACAAGAGCTTCATCGAGAGCTAGAAAACATATCACTTCACCATCTAAGAATATTATACTATTAAACTATTTCAGAGGTGTGCATGTAGACGAATAACGACCATAGACAAGCGCTTCATTGACCACGCAGTCGGCAAGGCTGGGAAACGGCTTTAGCTTTCTTACCTTTCCTTTCTAGAGTATAGGTTTTTGCACTTTCCACAGGTTTGCCAACTGAGATGCTTTTTTGTATCTGCTTGAATCCATGTTCACTGTGTTCTTGGTACGGCAAGCTCGGACAAAAGTTGAAGCCAGCTCGTTTCAGAAGAAACGAGAAAACATTTGACAAGAAATTTGCATGGGAGCGTGCACACGTAAACACGTGCACAAATGGTAGGTGAGCGTTCTCTAGGTTTTTCACAAGCCAATCATTTGCAGGCAGAAATTTATCATGTGTCACGGAAGTTTATAAAAAAAGACCAACACGATCTCACACTTGCGGAGAATAGTCGGAAACATCCGAAGTGTTTAGAAAAATACGCAGTATCAGGAATATCGTGGAAACGAACAATAGAGTCAATAGAGAGGGACATTTTCATACAATAAAGTCATTATGCATAAAGCTGGATGATTAGCACCACACTTAAGGCCTCTTAATTCATGAGCCCGGTCAACTGGGCTGGCTCGGTTTCCGAGATCTCGCCCGCCACTCTTTCCTTCGTAAAAATTTCGAAGTGTTCAAATGAGAAGCCGGGCTGGTCCGGTTACCGGGATCTCGGTTTTTGCGACCGAGATCTCGGTAACCGGGATGAAAATTTTCCCATATAAACACTCCAGTCTAGGTAACCGGGACGAAACTTCTTGGACAAAATACTAGTATAGCCCTAGCCCTAGTTGTTCGAAAGGTGGATAACGCTATCTACCTTTCGAACAACCCGGGCTTTAGCTTTTCACGCAAACTTGAGCGCCAAATCTGTCTAATTCGGGCCAAAGAATGATAAACGGCGATTTTTCATTTCTCACAGATCGATAAACTGGAATGTATCTCTTTGTGAGAAAACTGGGCGGGCATTTTTTTTCCTTCTATGAAACAAATTACTGTTTTATACCGAGATGTCAACTTGTAGGTCGAAATGCAGTCAAATCTGGGAGAGAAATATTAAGTGTCTTAACCTACCTTAAATGTGGTTAACGAGTTATTACAGTGCCTGGGAGGTCCGCATAGTCAAAAACTGTGACCGAGGTCTTGAAAATGCTGCCGGCAGTATTTTCAAGTCCGAAATCACAGTTTTTCACTATACGGACCGACCCTATTTTTATTATAAGCAGGCAAATAACATCACATCTAGACGCAAATAACGGCACTTTTTTATTAGCTATATCATCTCCTGACTACATTTACTCAATTTTTAGGCAAATAACATGTTTATTTTTTCCTGTGATAAATTGGCTTTCAAATGGGTTTGTCTGTTTGAATTGGCTTCTGTGCCGTCTACAAACCATTCGTAAAAAATCGTCGCAACGAATGAGTAACTCAGATACTAGAAAAATAATTAAAAGATGTATTAATTAAGGAACAGTTGTAGAAAATATTCCTTTTTCATAACGGAAATGAATGAACCTGTGATGGTGATTCAGGGGACTCTTTTCACAAGTAATTGCAAATATAGAGTTTTCGAGTTCACTTTTGTAGAAACTGATCTATATTTGTAGTCATCATTTTCTGACCCGGCGTAAACAGCCGTTGCTATGGCCGTTGTAATAGTAAAAAATTATACCCGGCCACTGTGTACTTTCCTTGAATTTCACACTCATCTAGAGGCAAATTCAGCAAGATCGTTTGAAAATGGTTTTTACAAATGTTCAACGGTTTTACATCTTATATTTTCAAAAACATTGCCTTTCTCCTGAACATCGTCATGTCTTATCCTATCGAGCCGCCACCTTAATCATCGATGAACGCGTAATAAGGCAAACGATTGACGTCGATTATCGCTAATTTGTTCACGAAAATAGATGAAAAAAAAAAAAAAAACGACGATGGCAAGCCGCATTGGATAATTTCACCCGCTCCGGAACCAATCAGATTGCTAGATTTGTTGAATTGTGCCATGATCACGGACTGAGAAAAAAATAAGGGGTGAGAAGTAACAGCTTTCTCTCTTTACTACACTGCTATGATCTCGAAATCTCGTGTTCTCCATGTTTCTTACAGTTTCTTCACCAAATATCAAGCAATCCACTGACAATCCAATACGCATATTGTTCCTGTGTTTATGTTAATTTCTCTAGTTACCTTTATTATAACTGTCATGATCTCTTATTCGTGTCCAGCAACCTATATTTTAAACGAGTTTGCTCCAGAAACGTAAGACATAGGCATGCGATCATCTGTGATCAAATTCTGAACTCTCCTCGAACCTCAATCGACTGGCTATTTGAAGAGAACAGTATAAACGACTTATCAATATCACTAACAATGAAATCAAAACTTCCTCAGTACTCTTGTAATAAATATACATTTCACAGGACGTACCTTCGGGCAGGTTCATCTTCAAGTGTTCTCCAGTCTGAATGTCGATATCAAACAAAAATGTTTCCTGTGAGTATGCAGAGAGGTCGTTTGGTCTGACACCTGTTTGACATTTAGCGTCAAAAGGAAGCATCGATACCAAACCATATGTTAGACGGTAAAACAGTCGTTTTTGGACGTTTTCGGAAGGCGCGAAGCGCCGTAAACGCGATCCTCGCGTGTGAAGCGCGCGAGCCTCACCCGCCCGTAGGGCGTGTGAGGCGAGAAAACGACTGTCGGCTTTTCATACAACGAATTCGTTCTAAGCGGGGGTCGTATAATATCACCGAGGTGACAGAAATTGCTTGACAGCTCCACCCACATCTTACAGCGGTTTTCAATCACACGCGACCTTCAGCGCAAAAGCGTCTTGACAAAACCTAAGTTTTGGTGGACGTCTCATTGCCGACTGTGTGTAGAATTTACCTGAAAAAGTGAAACCTTGCAGCTGTCCATTTTTTAGCGTCTCTCCCCATTCTCCCTCGCCGTTTTTACATTCGCTTCAGACCTTTCGTTCGAATATTGACCGTCGCCCGCTTTCGCAAAGAATACGACTGTTTTGCAATCTAACCATATGTTTGTTGCCAAACAGATTTAGGGAATATCATGGCTCAACTCATCTGGTCTCGAGGGTGAACTACAAGGAGGTTGAGACCAATGGTCCAGCTTAACTTTATATTCGGCTGCCTGAGTCCGAGCTGGTCTAGTTACAGAATGAATCGGTTATCGCTAAGCGGCGCTTTTTGAATCGAACCTCATTGTGTACATAATGCGCTGCGATTGGCCGATTCGTTCGGCCTACGTGTTGTGCGGCAAGAGGATCAAAAACTCCGAGACTTGCTACCGAAAAGTAACTCTAAAAAACTGCAAAAGTGGCACCAAAAGAGATTTACAAATGTCTCTCGCGACTAGAGATACCGGTCAGATACTCTGGAAATATTAGAACATGTCCCTTCAAACCAAATCAACTACTTAGGGACTGTGCAATAATTATCAGGAGGGGGTGGGGCTGCAAAAAACAGAGAGGGGGGGCATCATGGAAACTGGGGGATATCCGGAGCAAAGTGGGGATTTTCACCTCGTTTTCACTCAATTTAGGTTCCCAGGTAGTCGCGGAATTTACATTTTTTCACGTCTTCGCTATGCAATGCGGGGTTTGAACGGGGGTTTGGCGGGGATTTCACTGGTGGTTTGCAGCTTCTTTTAGAAGACTGGGCTCAAGTTGTATGTTCGCAAAAAACATGGAGGCTGAACAAATGACGAAGAAGGTATGATTTCAATCGCTTAATATCATGCTTTGACCTGACTTTAATGGTATGAAAAAAAATCCTGTGAAAGCTCCAGTTGTTAACAAAATTATAATCTATTCAATGAATTGTGCTTGATGCTTAGAGGACGGGGGAGTTCACTCTGAATTTTTTACCCTCAAGACGGGGCTTTCGCTGCATTTCACTGACAGTAAATTAAAAGTGAATGCCCCGGGCACACCCCAATTTTTTTTTTTGGGCGGGGGGGGGGGGGGTGGATTTCAAATGACTGGTGCATTATGTCTCCTTCGCAATTTTGTTTAAATGCAATCAGAAAAGCAAACGAAGGACACTGCTGATTATCTCCGTTTTAGCTTTTTAAACCCATTAGATTAACATCGCGAACTCACTTGAGCAAGAGAATTTAAATCATGCGCCTTTGCTCGTTCCTTGACAAGGATCATCACCTCGCTCAACGCATCTTGAGTTGTTGTATGTAAGGTTTCTTTTGGACGACCATACTGCAGTGTCTAAAACTAAGGATTAAATGAATATTAATTAACCCAAACAATATAAGTTTAACAAATAGACCCTTTTACCGACACGGCGGCTATTTTGAAACATTGTTTCAAATAGCTATTATGGGACCCTTAGAAGGCAAATACATATAGCTTTGAGAATCCCATAATGTCTCTCAAATCAATAGAAATCAAAACGGCTACCATATCGATAAAAGGGTCCATTTAACAATTAGATTATGAGCTCGAGATTTCTATGAAGTGATAGTTGATGAGGCCGAAGGCCTCATCAACTATCGCATCATAGAAATCGAGAGCGAATAATCTAACTGTTTTAGTAGAGTTCTAACTGAAATTTCCTTCAAAAAATGATTCCAATTATTTCTGGTCTTAGTATTAAACTTCACGCCTTAGAGAATTCGCGAACACTGAATTGTCAATTTGAAATTTCCACGCACGCTTATCAGTTTCTTTCAGAAATTTCGAGCTTTTTTAAAATTCAAGGAACCGGAAATGTCCTCCTTTTAGTCTCCTCAGGAATTTGATTATCCATTTGTTTGTAAATGTTCTTTCAAAACTTCGGAGAAACGAGAAATGTTGCAATTTTTGTCGACGACACCAAGCCACTGCATACTAAAGGCTGATAGTGTGCTATGGCTTAGCCAATCAGATTACAGCATTTGCATTAGTATACTAGTAGAATTCTACTAATGGTTGTTATAATCCATCAAATATTCTCGCTGACGCGCAATTGGTCTAAACGCGTCACGTGATTGAATATGTCCCAGCTAAAACTGGGAAATATCCGAGTGACATTCCCAATTTTTAAAATTGCGTGTGTTGCGTGTGGACAAATATCAGCATATTTTCACGCCAGATGGAGGTCATTGCTTAAATTTGTTCAATGTAACTGTAAGTTTGATGTGATCCCACTAACGTACTGCAACAATGTGAACGACGAGAAATGAAGCATCTTATTTGAGTATTACATATCCTTCACGACTGATCGTCTTAAACGTAGTATACCTTGTGATACGAACAAAGGAGCTAGAGTACATCGTATTTTCCACCTTCACCAACCATCTCTCAAGGATACGCATAATGGAAACAACAAATTTTGGTTGTTTTCATTTACCTTTTTCTGAAGTGCATTGTTGTGCAAGCCAATAGCTGGAGCGTCTTCCACTAACATTTCCATTACAGTACAAGTGAATGCGGCGAAAGACTCCTTCATAGCCAAAACGACTTCATAAGCAATTTGAATCAAAAATTTTAAACTGAGGATTTCGGCTTCTATTGTTGGGGGGGATCGATTCTGTTCGCACTACACCGGAGGTTTGAAAACGCAGCTTTATTTCTACGGTTAGGCCTGCCGTCCAAACTAATCCGTCACCAAAACGGAGCTTTTCGAAAACAGTTTTGAAAATGGAACTTTTGGAAAACGATGGCGTCACGATAGTCGTGTGATTTCCCTGACTGAGTTTCCTCAAACACAAATCCAAAATGACCGGTGACTGTTGCGTTTTTAAATTCCTCCGGCGCAGTGTGGACGGAAAACATTTGATGCGTTTTCAGAGTGAAACCTCCGTTTTCAAATTCCTCCGGCATAGTGCGGGCAGAGCTTGAGTTCGTCTAAAACGTAATGTGCAAAAACATGCAATTCAATACTCAGAAGATACTATATTTATTGCACTTGTCTGTTGTTAGCTGTTCGCATGTGTTCCACATATGGTATGTGTTCCACATATGGTATGTAGATTAGCTCAGCTATCCGCGGGCATGTTATAATTGTAATTTTAATTTGATAACAAATAAAATGTATGTATGTATGTATGTATGCTCTTTTTTATCACCCATAAAAAACAGCACATTAAATAAGCCCTCTATGATGTGACATTATATACCAATAATTACATATGGATTAAAATATTTCTTTACATCCTCATTAAAAAATTACAAGTCAATTATGACGTCATTGTATACGGAAGACGGGCCATAATACAACCGAGGTTTAGCAAACCATCACAGCAACCAGTACGCCGATGAACAAAATGTTTGATGAGCAGTACAATCGCTTCGCACGTGCGTTATAAATCTCGGCAGTTTTCTTTGCCATCCTCTCCAAAACAACTCACAACTTTAAATGACCAAATTTTGCATATTTCAGAGATGTTAACCGGTGAACTAACAGCCCAGTTCTCGACTAGGTGAATGGAGAAATGATAATGACAATAACCACTGAACTAATTGAAATTGAATGCTATCTTTCTATTTTTACCTGGAGCTAGTTCTGAAAACGATAGGCCAACTAAATGCTGTCTACGAAATATAAATTGTGGTTCGCTAATTATTTTTTTATTATGAAGAATATGGAATACAGTGTCAAATTCGAAATATAAATTTTAAAAATTTTCCGTTGTGGTTCACGTTCTCCATACGTCAACGCAGAATTTGGTCATTTCACGTTGTTGTTTTGCAGAGGACGGCAAAGAAATGTACCATGAATTATAACGCACGTGAACAGCCATCGTTCTCCTCATTAAACCTTCTGTCTAGCGCTAGGTCGCCGTTGACGCCCTGGTTTTCTATACTCCCTACTATGTTTGTGTAAGTCATATGTCCTTGCCACATTTTTCGGCCAGGAAACACCGTAGTTTATAAAGACCAAACAGAACGGCTTGAGAGAGAGGCTGACCCACAAATACAAACCCAATTATAAGACCGCTTGAGAAACCCGGGGTTTCATTGTAATCTACGTATGAGTAAATGTAAGGTTCACCGCGAGCATTGGTGCCATCCGCTGCCCAAAAGATCACGGTCAACAATACGTAACAGACACCAAGTATTAAAGCGTAAAGAACATGGAGAATTCTCACAGGCGTTGTGCTGATCATCAGGTCTCCTATCATGAAAACACAGTTCAGCAAATGGGTTGTCACATCCAGACCGCTTGTTTTCCCGCCAAAAATCAGTGTCCAGTACAAGAGAGTAATCAAAATGGAGAAATTAGCGGCCATGTTAAAGATTACCCATAAGCCCTTGTGATACCAAGACATGCTCACTGGTGGTTCCTCAAAGTCGTTGGCACCCAAGCCCTCTCCGCCCTCTGCGTCAATGTCTCGGTTTCCGGTAGCCTTCATTTGCATGCCAGCCACGGTGTTTGTCGCACCACAATGATGGAGAAGGCTGACCACTGTAGCCCAGATGTAGTACAGCGTGACAAAGGTGAAGCCCCAATTGGTCAAGTAGATGAACCATTTCTCATCACCATTGGCCGGATGGAAACCACTGTATATGATCCAACCCAAGCAATACCCAGCGATAATAAACCGATATATTGTCACTACAACGGCTGGAAACCACTGGAGGAACAAAATAAAATCATTAAATTAGACTCCATCAAAACAAAATCCATCATTTACACTTTGATGGAACAATACTACTACTCTTTATTGGTTGATTCTACAAGTCATGGTTATCATAGCAACAGTAGAACCCATTGAAACACCCTTATTTCTTATGACTGAAAAACAAGCTCTGTGACCCCATCTTTTTATTATCAAATTGAGATCAGCATTTTAAAACACATTTCTTAAAAAAAATTCAAGGGATTAGAGGTTCGTGCCTTCCTTTTTTCTGTTCTTTAAAAAAAAAAAACAAAAAGGAAAAACATGATTTTGATAGTTTTTCATACAATAATATTGTTATAGAAAACTAATAATGGTAACCCAAATAAAAAAAGAAAAAAATTTTTCACCAATAAAGCAAAATGTTTATGTTTTGGGGAAAAATAAGTAAAAATAAGTGTATGACTGATTCTATGTTTTTTCATATAGTAGGCATGGGCCACCATACACTACTTCATTCATGACTAGTTATCATTTTCAACTGATTTTAATATTCAACTTGTATATTGTCAGGTTATTGTCTATTACAGTCAAACCAAGTGAAGTGCACCCCTCAGAGAATTGATTATTTGAATATTGAACTGGCTAGCCGTTTCAAGATTTCAGTGATGAATTGATTATTTGAATATTGAACCTGCTAGTTGTTTCAAGATTGCAATTATAATGAATCAATTTTTTTACTATTGAATTGCATTAGCTGTATTCTCGGAACATCTAACGGGTTCAATATGTGAATAATCAATTCATTACCTCTAGTGGGTTCAGCATTCAAAAAAACAATTCTCTAAATAAATGTAATCTTGAGGGGTACACTTCACTTGGTTTGACTGCAAATGCACAACCATTGCTTGTATGACTGTAATCACTGTTATTAAATTTTCACAAGTCTGAATCCTACTTACAGAATTTTTTTTTAACTTTCTACAAAGTTGTATCTTAAAAGCTAATCACAATTTTTAAATAAAAGGTGGGTTTGTTTGCTTAATTTTTGAATTAACAGCACTTAAAGTTAAAAGTTTAACAGGCTGCATTACAGGGGCAGATCTAGGGAAATGGTGCAGGAGGTGTGCACTCCCCCCCTCCCCCCCTTAAGATGAAGCCTACTCCTTCATATTTGCTTTTAAAATTTGTTTACCTCACCACTCAGTTACACGATTCCTTAGTGGTGCAACCCCTCCTAAGAAAAATCCTGGATCTGCCTCTGTATTATTAGAAAGTATGGCAACCATTATCCCATGAAGATGGCAACAACTTGTTCATCAATGATTGGGTATTTATGTGATAAACATATTACAGCATCACTTGATAAACAGTGATAGTGTTGATCTGTCAAAGTATAACAAGTGAAAAGTGCTGGAAACTGTTTCCAGCCCCTTTAAACATTTGGCCTTCCAAATTAACTACTTTGCTTCACACTTTCCTTTTCAAGTTTTAAGTTGAATAGAGCCATGTAGCCATTTGACCCTGGTCTAGTGAGCAGTCTAGCAAATGATTAACAAAGAGGTCAATTAGGTCTGTTTTCTTGGTTGTTTACCATTTACCCAAAAAATCCAGAAATTTTGGATGGAATGTAAATGGAAAGATTAATTTTGTCTCCCTGAACGGAAATTTTCTTGGGAAAATGGGATTTCTCAAAAGGTAGACAAAAGTTCCCAAACAGAATTTCCAAATGGCAAATGTGCATTCCATTTGCTATTTTTTACTAGTTCCATGCTCGCCCTATAAGTTCCTATCTTCCGGGAAGAAGTGGTTGAAATTTCTAGTCAAGATTTGACAAGTCCCATTTACTACAACTGCCGACCAACCGGTTTTCCAAGTAAATGGTAAACAACCCATATGCTATTCCAGTATGAGGTTGCATCATTAGTTTCTGACGAAACTGCTGGGCTGCATCAGCGGGTAACTGAAACAGTTACTTGTTTACTTGTCAACTTATTAGCCTGAAGTAAATAAGTATGGGTTATTGACCAAGTGTGAGGTCAAGATGGCTGGATATTGGCCAAGTTCTTTTTTTGCATGTTTATGGACCGAGACGGAGTCAAGGTCCATAAGCACGCAAAAAGAGAACAAGGCCAATATATATCCAGCCATCTTGATCGAACAAGCTTGCATTGGTCAGTAAAGGATTTATTATATGGCTTTCAGGGAAATTTTTCTTGTGGGACAGGGCGGGTAGTCCCGAGCGGGCAAGATAGCTCGATCTTGCCCACTCCGGTAGCCAATCACAGTGCAGGATTTGATTCATCTTGCCCGCTCATGGAGCTGGCCATATAATAAAGGTAATTATAACGCCAAGCCTGCAAATAACAGTCAGTCATCAGACAACTGTCCAGTAAATTTGAGGTTTTGACAGGTAAAAGCTTAGCCTGGTCGGACACCCTGACCGGACATTTTTGCTACAATGAAAAATGTGTTAACTGGAAATTTGTGCAAGTGTTGTGAAATAACTTTTCAGTTGTAATTTGACCCAATTAAACTATTATCTAAATTGTATACACCACCCAAATTCTCACGAATCGTTTATCTGAATGCAATCACTCCAAAATGCAACTAAATGCTTTTCTAGTCTGTGTGATCAAAAATCAGTTTTATAGCTCTGTATAGTTTTTTTTATGTCTATGGTTCAAACAAAGTTTCCATACCACAGACACATTTTTGTGAAAAGCGCAAATGTACAAATTAGTCACGCTTTGTAGTATTCCAATTTCATCTAATTACACAAAGTTTAAAAGTCGAAGAATTCATGTAAGCCAATTTTCAAGTGTCTGAATGTTATTTTGAGTTTTCATACTGACAAGCTGTCCACGTGGGAGATCATTTCATCACTTTTCCGGTGGTTTTTCTTAGACGTCGTGGGGAACTTGATATGTGGGAAAATACGGAATACGTGTGTGATCAAATACTTGTGTTTCATAATCCACGAAAAAACACATTTTGGCAAAGGGTCTACACTGAAATAACAAAATGTCTCATTTTTAATTTCTGATGACAAAAAAATTTTTGTCCGACTAGACTGGCTTTTTGTCATGTCAAAACTTGTCCTTGGCCTGACAAATGGCCTGCTTATAGACAAAATCATTTGCAGGCTTGTAATGCCGAACTGGTCTGTGATGAAAAGGAGAATTCTGACTGGCCCCTAAAAATGAAAGCTTCCTGGGCCATGCCCCCCAAACCTCCCTCCCCTAGCGGCTTGTACTAACACTCAAAAAAATGTAAGCTTAACACCCTGTCTGGAAGAACAGGGTCTGAAATGTTAATTGATTGTATTAATGCAGTAATCAATGCTCCAGTTGTTTTCAAAATGAAATTGTTGCAAGTATCTGGTTTCTTGTCAAGGGCATCACTGAGATCTTTTTGGCCAGAAGTCACACTTCTAGTCAGGGAAATAATTTAGATAATTAACTTAATAGTAAATGTCAATCTTTGATTTACAACCAAACAGGACAAATTAGCCTAGATGCTGATATGGACTCAATTAATAGAGTACAGTCAAACCTCTACACAATGACCACTTGGGGACAGAGGATAGTGGCAGTTGTAGAGAGGTGGCCATTACAGGAAGGAAGGGGTGTTAAAACGAAAAAAAATCAGTTCACTTGCAGGATATAATATAACCATCAATGCCAGAATTCATTCATAACAATCAGTTCTTACAACAACTTTTCAATTCATATCAATTGGTATCAACTGTTACTGGCTATCTGTTATCAATACACTTTTTACCATAGCTGCAGAAATTCTCACACGCTTATTGGCTAATTTTCATTGTCAATAAGGGGACAGACATGTGAATTTATAATTTATGCGAGAGCAGACATATTTGACAATTTGTTATCGTAATTTAAAACAAATTGACGTCAGTTTTTAATGCGTCTGTCTTAGGCACCTATCAATGGTTTGCCCCAGGATGGGGGGGGCGGGGGGGCGGGCGGGCAACCCATGGGAATTTGACTTTGTAAGGCTCTACCTGGGTAGGGATTTTGACGTCTACAGCGATCCCCCTGGGTGGGAAATTTGACTCTGTCGCCATCTTGGGAAGTGGAGAGGGCCTGGGAGCGAGCGGCCATCTTGGAAAAAGCCCAGAAGTCATTTGGATGAGCTTCCCGCATTTTTGCTGTGCTTTTCACAATGGCAGAATGGAAGGTAAGGATTATCTTGATGCTTTTAAAGTAAAAATTGTTGTTTTTAACACCCATCCGTTATCTATCTTGAAGTTTTGTAACACATAGTGTTTCTTCCTGTTGGATTTTGAAAGAAATATTTGCACAGAACATTTCATCCTACTTAGCATGATTTCACTAGGTGCTCTGCAACAAGTTTTTAACACAACAATAGATCAAAAAATCATATTATTTTAAAATATGAAATAGCCTTGGAATTCCGGAATATCTTTGCTTAATTACACACCAGCTGTCATATTACAGCAACTAACATCAGTTGGATGACATATAATGGATTGCAACTTTGAACTATTGAATTTAATACAAAATAATTAACAATTATTTCACCAAAGTGGAGGTGAATAGTGGTGGATATTTACCAAGCCACCACTTTCACCGACACTGAGGTGAATAATTGTTTTAGTATATACCACACAAGCTGAATAACTAGCGGACCAAAGAGTAACTTTACTTTGTGGCTACTGTAAGCAAGAAGACCCAGCAGAGGGTGATGAAGCTGAAACTGTAGAGTGGATACATTGTGATGCCTGTGATAAATGGTATCACCAAGTGTGTGCAATAACCCCACTTGATGATGACATGTTCTGGCAGTGCACATTTTGTGCTGTAAATACTATGTGAATAGAGTCACTAAGTTCCTTGCAATAAAGTGTTGTGAGTAACTGAGTTTGTTGACATTACTGTAGAGGATCTGTGATCCCCAGGGGTGGGAATTTGACTCTCAATGGAGACCCAGAGGTAGGGAAATTGACATTTGAAGACCTGAAAATTTCAAATTCCCCTGGGGTTGCCCCCCCCCCCCCCTCCCCCATCCTGGGGCAAACCATTGATAGGTGCATTAATGATCAATAACACGACAGACGCATGAAAAACTGACATCGATTTGTTAAATGTCAAATAACGTTTAAGCGATGATTAAACTGTAGTACAATAAGAATAAGATGGTTTGTTTTGTTTCGCTTTTTTGTTCAAAACATGAAAATCAGGAATTATCATTCGGTGACCCACTTAGCATGACGGATAACACAACTATGACGACCTATGCCGTGTTGACGGGAACTGTGCTCGTAAATATGTTCTTCTCATCGTCTCACCTTGAACTGCGACGAGATTCAACGTAAACTTTAAGATTAAACACCTCAGCAGACGAGCAAAAGGTCACAGTCAACATACACAGTTGACACATACACCTGTATGATTAATGCGCATAAATATAGTTACGATTATCGCTTTTTAAAACCTTTATATATTTTAAACCTTTGAAAACTCACCGGCGATCGAACGAAATCTTTAGCGTCAGAATGCTGCAAACTGGCCTGGGACAAATGAAACTCTTCGCGGCACATTGCGGCCAACTTTGCTCGTCGGTGTTGTCCCCGGCGAGTAGCATAAAAGTCACGTTTTGGGCGTTAACTAATTGACCTTTATGGGAAAAACAACAACCATAGTGATTACAAACAAATATAGTCCTTTTGTTTGGTGCTCAAAGGACTTCTGACGTCACAAACCCTAACCGGAAATTTTACCCTCATACCGAGCGTGTTCACCATTTGATCGTCACGCGATAATTTTTTTCCAACGTCAGGTTGAGTAAGGTTCACCTGAGAAAGTAAGAAATTAACTAACTCAGTCCTGTTTACTTCATCCCTGAGGTGAATGAAACCAGTAAACATGGAAACGACCAAGAGGTGAATTGAAGTTTTCAACACCAGTCAACTCTCGGTCGTCGAGGTAACATCAAGCCTTCTGCGCAGTTGAGCCGATATCGTATTGCTTTGAGCGTGTTCGCGAACGATGCGGTATGAACGTTTCGGCAGGAGCCAGATTAATTTCAAGATAAAAACGGGCTGAAAGTAGTCTAATTGCTTGTTGGATTTGTTGTAAGCGTAACTTCAAATGCTCGGCCTCATACAGTGGCCTTGAATAAAACATAGGCACGCAACGCGTGCAAGAGTTATTTTTTTTGGTGAATTAAAAACCCCTGGAGGTAGCAGCACTTGGTAATAGTGCTAATCCAACAACTTTGTTTGGTTACGATGAAAATTGAAATAGAAAACAATTTAAGAATTTGTTTTGCCTTAGGAAATGTGATATCAAGCCTACTTTTATCAATGTTTGATTTCAACTGAATCGATCAATGACTTTGTTTATTGGAACTACACGTAACTGTTCCCAACAAGACAGCTAAACATCATGCAGTCTGTAATAGTACTAGTAGCTAACGGTAAACGGCAGATTGTTGTTAATTCTGGATAATTTTTCTGATTCATTCATAACAAGAGCCAATTTAATTATAACATTGTCACGCAATAGTATGGTCTTATTCTGTTGCAAGCAATGATCGTGGTTTTTTTTTTTCGGTTCTGATATTCCACGAAACTACTTCGAATAAGTAAACAGCGTCACCTAACTTGAGACTTGAAACAACCAAACACATGAAAAACTGTATAAATGTTATTAGATGCCATGAAATCTACAGAGTTTGGGAAGTTTCCTTGTCACATTACCCTTTCCAACGCCTGAGAGCCTTTGTGGTGAAAAAAAGTTACAGAAAAAGTTTTGTCACTTTATTAGAAACGTAAGTTTACCTCTTTGAACGTCGCAAGGAAAGTTTCAAAACGAAAGAACGAATTACGGTCGTTTCGCCTCAAGTCCGTTTCGCCCCAAGTCGTTTCGCCCCAACTCAAATTCGTTTCGCCCAAATCAAGGTCGTTTCACCCCGACTCAAAGTCGATTCGCCCCCACCAAAAGTCGTTCCCCCCGACCAAAAGTCGATTCGCCCCGACCAAAAAGTAGATCGGCGGAAGTTTCTTCATACGATTTAGAAAGTAATAAATGGTTAACTTGAACAAAGCAAACACTGTTGAGACCCTTTAATTTGTTGCTGTGAAATACAAAAAGAAAAAATCACACCTTCCTCGCGCTTGGCACAAGTATAAACAATAGACTAGTAGTAATCAAATATTTGGGACGGACCATTGACCAGTGATAGGGGGTGGGACTTTTTCTGCTTGCAAGATTTTTTTTTCTTTTTTTATAACGTCCACTGCCTGTACGGGATTTTTTTTTTTCGGGGTCAAGTCCCCTGCACGTTTTTTTTTATTGTTTCTTTACGTTGACTTTTATGGTTGATTGTCAGATAGAAGAACTGTCAAATAAACGTCTGGTTTTAAAACGGTGAGTCAAGTATGAGTATCGATCAAGGAGAGACATCAAGGCATCCTCCGAGGCCCCGAATGACAAAATAAATTTCTTGTGGGGTGGGACAGTTGACATTTGTGGTTGATTGCGGTGGGCATTTGACACTATTAGAGGGTAGAAGGAATTCGTTTACCTTGAAGCCATGGTCAAGTTCAGAAGTCATCAACCGACAACATCGTTTCTTTGCAACGCCGTGGCTTGAAAATAACGGCCTTCAAAGGCTTTGTGGTGTGTCTCAGGGTGAATTTTTAAATGGTATACATAAACAATATTTGGGACATGGTGGAAGTCCAAAGTGAGTGTTCGTGAGTGAATTTGATTCTCTCCATTACCCATTTTCTGCCATCTATGTCCCGTGGTCCAGAGGTAAGGGACATTTGATCGCCTCATTACTACCCTACGGTACGGCATTTGGCCAAAGGAAATGGAATTAAACCAAACGAAAATTTATATAAGATGCCAAATACCCGGGGGTTGAATCGCTCTGGTCGGAATGTTAAGTTTCGAATTGACTGGTACATTTTATTATGTAAGACGAATTTTGCTTCCCCAAATCGTAATTAACTGTAACATTCAGCACCTACATCATCATCATCATCATCGTCATCGTCATCGTCATCATCATCATCATCATCGTCGTCATCGTTATCATCATCGTCATCGTCATCGTCATCATCGTCATCATCATCGTCATCGTCATCGTCATCGTCATCATCGTCATCGTCATCGTCGTCGTCATCGTCATCATCATCAACATCATCATCATCATCGTCATCGTCATCGTCATCGTCAGTCATCGTCATCGTCATCGTCATCGTCATCGTCATCGTCATCATCATCATCGTCATCGTCATCATCATCATCGTCATCGTCATCGTCATCGTCATCGTCATCGTCATCATCATCGTCATCATCATTATCATCATCGTCGTCGTCGTCGTCTTCATTATCATAAATTATCTTGCCTGAGGTCTCTCGCTCTCGCTACCCCGTCTCCTTTTTGTGTCGTCTACGTCTTGCTCTCAAGGTGAATTTTAGTATATCGATAGAAGCCTAATGTTTATTAAGCCCATGATTTGTTGCAAAATAAACACCCTATGTACGGTTCCTTCGATTCTGATTCCATTTAATAAAGAGATTTTTTCGGTGAATAGTCAGGCCGAAGGGCTTAGGAAAATATCCTCGGGTTTCGCTTTTTTATCCAGCCGCCACCATTTTAGCCTGCAAAAAGGCTCCCGGCGTGCGCGGAAAAAACACCTTGCTCCAGCCCGATCGCTTCGCTCTCCGAATTTGTCAGTTTCGCGCTCGTTTTCTGTTCACTTTCCGTCCTCGTCGGGAGCCTGTTCGCAGGCTTCCACCATTTACTCAACACCCTCCTACCATCTTGTGAAACAAATAAATCCGCTTCCGTTTTCACCCATAAACCATACTGTAAAAAAGGCTTTATAGCTAGAACAAGGCGTGTATACAATATCGAGCTTCATATTGCCAGGTAGAAAAACAAGCTCCTTACGCATTTACTCAGTAGTATCGCATTTTCTTTTGATTTCACTTATATTTATTTATTTATTTTGTTTTGCGAGTGGTTGTTGCTGTTGTTGTCTATATATTTTGACAAATGTAATTTGTTATTTGTTACCTCATTTTGAAAATCAATAAAAACTATTAAAAAAGAAATTAAAAAAAAAAAATAAAAACCATCGTCTTTATCTACTATAATCTTTATCTACTGCTCCTCAAGCTGTGTAAATAGGAGCGCAATTTAAACAATCCGAAATTGATCAATTGACACGTTGGAAGACCGACCAGCGCATACATGATAATAAGGCCAGCAGCGTCATAAGGCTTAGTCTTGTAGTCAACAATTGGATAAATAAAGCTATCACCATTGGTATTAGTGCCTCCACTCAGCCAGTACACCACTGTAAAGATCAAGTATAGAACTCCATACAGCTCTGCATAAACTAAATGCAAAAGCCGCACAGGAACGGCACTTAAACAGGTTTCTGTTAGCATGAAAACCGAATTTAACAGGTGGAAAGATACATCGGCCTCTCCGATCTTGAAGCCGTTATACAAAAAGCTCCAATACACTATCGTCACCATAAAAGAATTATTAGAAGCAATTATGTAGAAAAACCATGTAACTTTGTGGCACAAAGTTTGAGAATAGTCCGCGTGGGGTACGCGTGTTGAAAAATCAGCATTTTCTCGCACCGCATTTTGCGCTCGTTCTAAGGCTGCAATTTGATCAGTATCCTCACAAGCATCATAGTACTGTTCCTCTAATAAGCCCTCAAGGGATTTCCGTGATTGTCCGGGTGCGGTGTGTCTCACTGGTGATGCTCTCTCGTCTGGAGCGCGTTCTCGACCTTGCTCAAAATTCGTTCCGTTGCCACGGCAATCTACCAAGTACACGATAGATATCACAGAGCTGCAAACAAAGTAAGAGGTCACGCATAGGAAAGTCCAGTCTGTCAGATAAATTAACCATTTCCAAGTGCTTGCAGAGACGATGCTGTAAACTATCCAGCCGCAACAGTAAATGGTAAATAGCAATCGATACCCTATTACGAATGGCAGAGGAAGCCACTGCAGAAATAAGAAAAATTCGAGTTAAACACTGGTGAGAGCACTTGCAGACTAGTCTACGCCGGCGCGATGACCAAATACAACGGGCACCGTGAATATTCTCGTCGCCAGAGGCCGCGCTCCTTTTGGTCAGCAGCAAGAATCGCGACCTCTTCCCTGACCGGATTTTGTGAGCAGGCGCAGAGTATTCGTTTCATATTCTCAACCAATCAGATTTGTCAGATTTGATGTGAAGTCCGAGAATCGCGGACTTCCGGTGTTGGACCGGCCCAGAGGTCGCGATTACTGGTGTTGACCAAAAGGAGCACGGCCTCCGGGCACGACAAAGCACCGTGAGTGGAATGGGGAGCAGTGTAAACATAAACAATGCAACGAAAGTAAATGGTAGGGAAATTTCCTTGGAAAGTTTCCAGAAAATCAGACTGCTTTTTATTCAACCAAAAATTCCCGCCTCCCGTTTGACTCCAAAAACAAATGGAACTGCAATTTTCAAACCGGAACGTTTCTGTTGTTTTGAGCAATGAAACGCCCACAAGAAACCCAATATGTACGTGAATTGCGTAGCTTTTGCATGGTAGGGTGACCACTGGCTCCTACAACAGACCCTACAATAAACAGTTCGGTTTATCGTTTTGCATCTTTTGCACTAGTTACAGGCCTTTCGCCTTTCAAGACTATGCAGAATTTCGCACCACAATTAACAAAGCGTGTTCTTCGGAGAAACGTCAAGCAGAATATATTCCCAAAGAATCGGAATTCCTCGACATTTCCGGTTTTTTATGTAAATGGAAAAGTCCCTTGTTCTCTGAGCCTCTCCTCTTCCCTACTTTCAATCAGTCTCTATACCTTGTCCTCGCGCGCAAGTCTCCTGAAAGACATGAGAACCTCATGTCTTTCAGGAGATTTGCGCATGAGGGTAAGGTATGGAGTGTGACCTATACTCGTACCCAGTCGCTATTTATGGGTCAGATTGGATTGTTTCCAAGAGAGAGCGGCCTGGATCGAGTGGCGCGCGAGTCCAAGTATTCAATCTTCTCTTCCCCTTCAGAGCGGAAAAACGTACTGCGTTTCTGCGCACCCCTAGCCCTGCTTGCGGGCTCAGGTAATAATGTAGAATGGTCCTGCAATGGTGGAAAGAACGGCGGACAGGAGGACGTCATTCGGTTGATTTTTTTGGCATTTCACTGTTAACAAAACAAGGCTCCCCTTGCCTGCTGAAAACCTCTCTTGCTTATATATTTCAGTGGTTTGCTTATTTGGATGCAACATGTAAAGAGTGTCTGTGGATAAAATGTGTCTTCACACCGAAATTAATTGTTTTAATTAATAAATTTCCCACGAAAACAGTACACCAGCTTTCTATCACTGATGTTAAAATGTTGCTGTTTACCGGGAAATTTTGGAAAATTGGGAAAGCATATAGAGTTCGTAACTTTTTTTGTTTACCCGATCAACAAAATTCAAGCCATTTTTTCAAACTGGGAGCCTGGCGCACAGCCAAAACTTGCGCATGCTTATTACGTTTATCTGCTCTGAACTCTTCCCCCAAATCAAGTAAATAGCGACTGCGTCAAGTCTGAGTGTGACTGCGTAGTTTGGGCTCTAATCCTCATTCTCTGTCCCAGAGCTACTAGTCCCTTTTAGCTGGCAGGGTCTTGGCATGAGGGGTTCTAGTAACAAATGATTTGATTGGCTAGATTCTTGGACTAAGATTCACTAATTCACTGCTTGTTTCATTCCCAAAACTATCCACTGGTTGATCTTAAACCAAAAATTGTTCGGTTACATGTACACAGCACCAAACAAAGGGAATGTTAGACAGAAGTAAACTTTTGGCCGAATGTGGTACTACTATGTATGGGTTATTGACCAAGTGTGAGGTCAAGATGGCTGGATATTGACCAAGTTCTTTTTTTGCGTGTTTATGGACCGAGATGGAGTCGAGGTCCATAAACTCACAAAAAAAGAATGAAGCCAATATCCAGCCATCTTAACCGAACAAGCTTGGTCAATACAGGATTTATTATATGGCTTTCAGGGAAATTTTTCTGGCGGGACACAGTGGGTAGACCCGAGCAGGCAAGATAGCTCCATCCTGCCCGCTCGGGTAGCCAATCACAGCGCAGGATTTGATTCATCTTGCCCGCTCACAGAGCTAGCCATATAATAAGCTTTGTTATGGAGGACTTCACTGAAAAGTCTCTTTGTAAGCATAAAAGCCTGTTTCAAATTTTGTGACGGTTAGTAGGCGCTGTCACGGAACGGTTTTAGTCAGATATCGACCAGCCAAGTTTTTGGGGAATAGAAACCAGAGAATAAGAGAGAACTCTAGTCCAAGAATACAACCATATGAAATAATGTGTCTCCAAAGCCACTTTCTTCTCATCTCAGGGCCCCAGTGGCTAAGGCCCCAGTTGTATGGTCTTGGGTACCTGAGAAAACCCTCCCCCTGAGGCAACTTTATCAAGCATTCATATGTGAAAACAGTGTCTTTGTGGTCCGAGTCAAAATTGACCCCGCATGATTATTCATAACCGTTATTGAATGATCAAATGTGCAAATACCCCTCTTTCTTTGAGTTTTCCTCGGTTGTTCAATCATATTTAATAGAGGGGAATGGTTATGGAACTTGACAAAGTTCTTTGCTGTATGTCTTTGCTCTCTTTTTTGGCCTTGACCATGCACAAAACACAGTAGTTGTTTACTACTGACTGAGGAACTAAGCAACAGAAATGTTTTGATTACATAACTCATGCATAGTGTATAAGCGAAAAACAAAAGATTGTGCATGGTCATGGACCTTCCAACATAAATCTTGGCATCTTTGTTTGCTCCTTTGATGTTGGCCAGGCTTCATAACCATTCTCCTTTATCAACTATGATTCAATCAAAGTGGCTTTTGTGGAGCTAATTTTCACTTCTTTGATACAAATTTCTGCTTTAAATCCTAAATCTAGACATTCCGTGACACTCGCCACACGGACAATTGTCTCGCTTAAGTGAGCCAAAGTGTTTTTATGAAGAAAAGTTGTCCTGCCTGCCAGAGTTACCCTACCAGCCAAGGCAAGACCACTCGAGTTGTCTCGCCCCCCGAGACATGTTTGCGTCCTCTTGTAAACGGTTGGTTGAATTTTGCAAAGAAATAGGTGAAAAGTTCCCTCAGCTAGGGTAACTTGGGGGGAGGGTTGTCTCAGGTAACCAAGACCATATAAATGGGGCCTAAGAGGAACAGGCTCCCCCGGAAACAAAAATGCATTTATTCTGAAATTGGGAGGGTGATGATGTCACTAGCTAGACCATTTGCTGTCCTTCTTTCATCCACTGAAAGTTTGTTGAGTCAACATCATTAATCCCTTATGAGCTCATTCGCAAAAGATGCAGTATGAACGTTTCGGCAAAGATTAATTTCAAGAGAGAAACGAGCTGAAAACAGTCTAATGGCTTGTTGGATTTGCTGTAAGTAATCCCTCAGAAGTTCGATCCGAGGCTCTCTCCTTTTCCTATCTTGTCAGACAAAGGAGACAAAGGAGAAAGACCCTGGGAACGAGGTTGAACTCTCTTCAGCCTGATACCTTGGGGGTCAAACGCCTAGCCTCGTGCCATTGTATTAGCAGGGGCGTAGCTAAGGGGTCCTGGGGTGCCCGTGACCTCCCTTTTGTAAGCCTTCTTTAAGCAAACAACCTACAACAGGTGGCAAAAATGACATCACAATTCATGAGTACCCTCATTTTGACACAGTGTGTGACCCCCCCCCCCCCCCCCCTTTGAAAAATCCTGGCTACTCCCCTGATTAGGGTTGAATAAATGATGCTCATAAATTAGCTAAGTATTATATGCAAATAGTTATCCTAAGCATACCTTATACTAGTAAAAATCTATATAAATATCAAACTTAAATCACTATGAGAGACCTCTTGTTTCTGTCTTTTAAGATTTTTAAACTAAACAACTGTGAATGAAAAGAACATTTCACAATAGGTCACCATAAGGAGGTGTAAGTTCAGAAGCAGGCATGGAACTAAAAATATAACAAAGCCTTCCCCACTATTGAACTGGAATCCATATAGTTTGACAAAGCAAGGCTATTTATTATTATTATTTTTTAAATCATTACCCTTGCCGAAATCCTGATTGTGCTCAAACTGTGGCGTCTGCGCGACGTGAAAGGATTGCGTGACTCACTCATTTTACAACTTGCGTGTGCCACCAGCATGCGTGACACCGGCAAACGAAACGAAAACTAATTAATATACTGCACCCGTTTAAACATTCAGGGCCCCAGTTCAGTCGTTGCCGTATAAAAAAAAAACTGCATCACCGTCTTTTCCGTCAATAACATAACTCTAAATTACGACAACTCGTTCACGGTTAGTAAAGAAATAATCGCCGACAAATACAACGGACAATAATTTCCTTCAGTAGACAACATGATCCCTTGACGAAAGCTCAAAAGAAAAACATGAAAATAGCGAACAGCAAATCCGTGTTTGCCTTGAAGTTCACAAACTGAATTTAACAGGTTCAAATTTTGCGGTAATTTGACCTGAAGCGGGGCCTTGTTTCGCCAAAAACCGAACAGATTTTGTCAGAGTTTCTCAGGAAGTTTCTTGACTCCGATCACAAGGATCACTAATAACAAATCACTCACCGGAGATACAGCAAAATCTTTGCCATTTGGATAAGTCAGCCTGAAATTACGGAGACGAAATTCCTCCAAGCACATTGCAGCATGTTATTCTGTTGTACTAATTATTACGCCATTTCACGCAAGAGTCACGAGTTGAAGTCACGAGGGCTCAAGTGTCCGTTGCTAGGCGATTATTCGAAGCCGTCTCCTCGAGCTCCCCGCTTTGTTATGTCTGTGCTCATTGATGGTATTTTAGTAAGATCCAGTAAGATTCTGGCTTGATTGCCGTCACCGAGGTGCCGCCATCTTGAAGACGAGGGATTCGGTACCATAAATCAGTGATTCTCATTCTCGAATTCTCTCTCACTCACGAGTGAAAACATGAAAAAACATGACAAGGCATCGCAAATCACAAGGTAGCACAAGGTACATCAAGGTAACACAGGGTATATATCACACGGTAACACATGACAAAGAATAAAAAAAAATAACAAAGAATAACAAGGTATGTATTTTCCACGCATGGGAATAGCGCCTCACGTTTCTTAGCCTTCCAAGTTGCCTTAAGTTGCCCCCCCCCCCCCCACCCCCACCTCCCCACCTCATCCCAACCCCTTCTCTTGAGGGTGTATACTGCTTTGTGGATAATTTAACTAGAAGAAACTGGAAACTGGAAGATTTTCTTTTCGTTAAGCAGAAAAATGGGTCAAGGCCAGAAGAGAAATATAACTTCTACATCACCAGTCATTAGTAGTCTATTAGTCTTTCACACAGAATTTTGCGCATGTCTCGTCTAGGATTACGTGACGGGCGCTCTACATTACGCCAGGATTAGTGTCAACATGATCTCTGGATTAAAGATTAAAAAAGAGAAAAAGAACTAAAATATAAGAAATATACACAAAAGGCTCTTTACCGATAGCACGCTTTTGTGTCTTAAATCAAATGAATTCTACATTGTCGTCTACAATGTTCTGAAGTCTTCCTCATACAATTGAGCCGTGCTATTCCTGTTTTGAAGAGATCAAGTTTAGGGCTTGCCACAAGTTGCTCGGCAACTTTTTGTCAACGTTTCGTATTTCGAGCAACTTTTTTTGTTTCGAGCAAGTTTTTGCATTCTGAGCAATTTCTAGTTTTCTAGATATCGGAGCAGCTTTTAATTGACCATGCTTCCATATTTTACAATGTTTCAGGAGACAATTTGTGAATGTCCTGTGAAAAAGGAGCAGTTCCTCCTCCCTGGGGCAGATCAGCGAAAGATGCATGCAGCCGGGCTGCTAGGTCAAAGAAAATGCAAAATGGCGGACGAAGATTCACACTCCACTGATTCGAGTGTTTCAGATGACGAAGGTCATTCAGATCCTCCGACAATTTTATTGGCTCATAATAGAATTTTTACAAGATCAATATTCTTATATTGATATTGATGCGTAGTATTTACTCATACGTATTGTGAAAAAATTTATTTAGTGACGCTGGTTACAACGCAAAATTGCACAAAAATGCTTTAAAATGTTACTTTTGTTGTACAGATAACATAATTTTGCATCAGACCAAATAAAAGAAGAGAAAAACAAAAAGAGCTTTTGCTTTTTTTAGCAACTTTTGAGCAACTTTCGTTACAAAAAGTAACTTTTACTTTTTTTGGAGCAACTTTTGAGCAAGTTTTTGAGAAATTTCGGGCAACTTTTTGGGAAATCTCGAGCAACTTGTGGCAAGCCCTAATCAAGTTCTTGCCAATTATGTGGCATAGAATATATTTTGTAATGTTTATGCATTGAAAGTTGTAATAGATTGTACAAATTGGCAGCACTATCTTTTCCTACGTACGTATGTCGAACGGTTCTTTGAACGGTTTTGTCACCATTGACCAAAAACGCGCGAAGTCTAGGAACGAGACTTGTAAAGATTGAAGCCAAAGATTGTTCTTTCTCCTAGATGGCCGTTAACGTCGTACAGCGACAAAACTGTTTCAACCACAAGCGTAATTGATACAATCCAAAAAGAAGCAACTGTGACAGCACATTACCAACACAAAGAAATAAGCAGACAGTTACTGCGGCTCTAATTGGATGACCGCCGTAATCAAGAGCGGAGTAGATGTAAGGATGGTCATACGGATCCGTCCCTCCACAAGCCCAGTAGATCAACGAGAATATCATGTAAACGGAAATGAATATGATTGGGTAAATAATGTGCAACAGTTTGACCCGGATACAGCTAATCATGGTATCGAGGACAATAACTACCGAGTTTAAAGCATGCGCATTGAAGGTTACGCTGTCATAGGCATGACCAGGCACATACACTTGGGTCCAGTACATCACGGTCACTGGAAAAGCGATGTTGGCGGCAATATCGTAGATTACCCACGAGGTTTTGCAGGCTAATGGAGGACGAGAATTGATCATGACATAGGGACGAATTCTCACGTTATCTTCTTCCTCTTCTTCTTCTTCTTCTTCTTCTTCTTCTTCTTCTTCTTCTTCTTCTTCTTCTTCTTCTTCGCTTGTTTTGATACTGCTTCTATTGTTGTAGTAATAGTGTGTAACGATAACTGCACTGACAATAAAGTGCAAATTGACAAACGTGTAGCTCCAGTTAGTGAGGAAGATAAGCCATTTCACGCCTTGTTCTTGTCTTTTAATCACGCCGACCACTGTGTAAGCAGTAGTGTAAAGTGCCAGGATCACTCGGTAAATTGTGAAGGCGCCGTCAGATAACCACTGAGAGAAAAGAACATAGTCACACGTCGGCAAACACTTAAAGCGAACAAAAAGTAACTTTGGCAAGTTTTCAAAATCTCAAGGGTCTTACATGAGTTTTGGGTCAGCTTGTTAAGTTGCTACTTTTGGATTTTGTTCGAAAATGGCTAACAACCATATCATTTATCGCTTCTTTCGAGGGGTCGATACGAATTTAGTCAGAAATGGAAAAATGATGGAGCACAGTTGAACAAACCCTAATTGCTGATGTGGGCAGCGACAGACCGTCAGCAGATGGTTTGACTGAGCTGAACGTGTTACTTTTAACAGCAGCTAAACCCAAAGTTGAGGTTTGTTCAGCCAAGTTAAATTTTTACAGCAAACAAAAACCAATTCCTCCCTTACTTCGGTCCTAGATTTCCTCTAAATAATATTTTAAGAGGAGGCCTCCAATCACCATAAGGTGGTTTTCAGGAGGGTCCTCTGAGAAAATAAATGTTAAACCTTTAAAATACATTAAAATCTAAAATACAATAAAAAGGACAAACCTATGCGGTAAGCTAACTAAGATTAAAAACTAAAACAAGAATTAAAATACTACTAACTAAGGTTAAAATGGCTCAATAAAAACTGTTTCAGTTTGTATTTAAAAATAGTTTTCGGCATCAGTTTCTTTAAAGCACTTGGTAGTGTGGCCCAGTCGTTAATGGCTTTATAATATTGTTATCCTCATGAAGACGCGACGTCATATGGTGGTCAATGAAATGTAGAATTTCCAGTCACAAGCGCACTTATGTTTTCAACGACCAGCTCCTACTCACGGCAAAAAAAGTAATTCTGGCTGCAAATTACCCTAGTCCCTAAACTCTTCGCGTTCCCCGCTCGTGTGTATGGGCTGAACACAGGTGAGAGTCCATGCAGGATAACGTGCGAGCAAAAGCTCAAAGCGAGCCAATCAGAATGTTGTGTTGAAGCTAGAGTGTTGCTTGTTCAAATGACGAGTTCAAAAGATTTAGCTAGCAAGACACATTGTCACGCTGATTTTGATGAACGTGTACTAAAACAGGAACGCTGGGAAACTCCGAAACAATCTTGAAAAATTAACCCTAACCTAAAAAGACTAACCAATAACAAGTAGATATACTGTCTATACTATAGATGGCGTAGTTCACGCGTGTACTATTCGTCATTTGAGAGACTGATTTGAACTCTATTGAGTAGGTAAGTACAAAAAAAGAGTTTTTTTTCCTTCATGAATTACACGAACTGGAGAGAATGGAGATGGTTACTAATGAGATGCTGTTTTGGCCGGTAGTTCGTAGCAGATATGGGCTTCTAGGTTAACCTTTTTTAAGTTGGTCTGGTTGGCCACTGGGCGCGCGGGCTTCAAAATATTGAGTATCATCACAGGCAGCCCAAGCTCTCTCTATGAACCACACGAGCAACACAATATGGCATCGAATTATAAGGGTTTATATGGGATTTTCTACGAGACATCCATGGAGGTGGTTAAAAGTGAAAATTCTCTCTTTATAAAGGGGAAACCGGAATTCAAAAAAGTCGCTTAAATCAAGTTCAATCGGTAAAATAACCACACCAGGAGCAAGCAACACACGTATGGAATAAGGCGAGCCATTTTTATTGAGAATTTTCACTTTTAACTACCTCCATGGATATCTTGTAGAAAATCCCATATAAACCCTTATAATTCGATGCCATATTGTGTTGCTCGTGTGGTTCATAGAGAAAGCTTGGGCTGGCTGTGGTGTCATACATGGTTTCCCCGGTTTAGGGGAGGGGGTTGGGGTAGCGATTGCACTCTCTTTTCGTCCGCCTAGTTACAACCTTTATAAAGCGAGGAAAGAAGAGTTCAGGGACTACATGTAGTTGCAAGCTTTCTAGAGCGGAGACTCACCTTTTCTCCTCCCCCAGCGGATCTAACTCGCTGTCATTTAGAACTGAATCACCATGACCCGGTGACCCTCTCGAATATAACACAAATCGTAGTTCTACATCTCCTTACGAAGAATTATCACTAATGCTGAGAAACAAAGATGACCCGCGTCATTTGGCTATTAAAGGCACTTCAGTAGCGGAAGTTCCTCGCGAATGGGATTACATGGGTTCAGTTCGAAACTAAAAGTAGGTAAACACAATGAAGTCAAGACCATGTTGATAATTGATATTCAAAGCTACTGTGACTGCTGGCAGTTAGGAGTGTCGAATCTGTTTTCATGTTAAGTTGTCAAGTTGTATGTAAACTTTTATGGAAATTTTTACCAGCCTGTTAAATTATGGGGAAATAACTGTCTTATTCAGTGTGAGCGCGCATCCCTGATGTTTTGGTTTCAACTGGCTTCGAATTCTGACTCAGGGAATAAAGCTTCATCCAGGGGTTTAAACTATTTATAATCACCAGCCATTAAATGTACTTTATATTGACTCACCGTAGACGAAGTAAAGTCAGCTACATTTGAAGCATCAGTCCACAAATTTCTACAACGAAATTCTCTTTTAAAAGTATCGCACATCGTCTCTTCAGAGCGCGGAAGGAATGAACTGGAAACTGAAATGAATACTTATTAAATATCATTTGGTGACGTCAGAAGTTAGACAAGAAAACTGAACGTGTGACAAGCATTTCAGTGAGAGATTGTCACGGAATTACCTGGTAATGTAAGGATAGTAAAGTAAAACTATATGTCTGAACTGAATTTGCTGACGTGACGCCGGTTATGGGTAGAACAACCGACTTAAGTGACCTCTTAAATATAAGTATATAGAGAAGAAAATCTGACCGGAAGTGACACTGATTCACTTACCACGAACATGTTTTACTAAAAATTATCCTTGTTTATAGCTAATGTGCTCGAACGGATTTAGTCTTGTGTTCTTCATTGGTCCAACAATCTAGCTAATTAAATCATGTGTCTCTAAAGGCACTTTTTTCTCGCGCCAAGGCCTCCTCGGCTGAGAGGGGCAGGTGGTCCTGGGGACGAGAATGTCACATGATTTGATAGGCTGGCTCCTCCATGATCCAGGTTTCCTCAACAGTTTTGTCTCCTTTTTCGAGCCGGTAAAAATGATATAGCTCACCACTAGAGTTTTTCCTTTCTCAGTTCATTTAGATTTAAAATGTATGTATACTGAAGATAATATGATGGTCAACAAAGACAAAATTAAATGTTGCCTCTGCATCGAGACTATCTCTGACAATATAAGCCGTCACTGGACTATTTTTTTTTTTTTTTTTTTTTTTTTTTTTTCATGTTTCCATAGAGTTATCAATATTTGATGTTTGACATGAATAGATGCTACATGTGATCTCAAAAGACACGGCATAGTCAATCAAACCCAATAGAAGTGTATTTCAATCGAACCCAATCCGTGGATTGGGTCCGATTAAGTTCGATTTCCGAACGTCCGATTGACAATGCCGGGAAAAGAGCAAGGGCTAGCTATTTTAAGTTCCCTGAAACTTTCATCAATGTTTCCATAACTCTGTACAAATACCTAAAGAACGCTCAACATTTCTTTTATACTCCGTAAAATGGACACGCAGTCGTGTAAAATAGAATAACACTAAATAGCTTGCAATCGAGCAAGCGTTAACTTGAGTGAACTCTAATATATTAATTCTTTTCGCAGTAAGGATTTTCCCAAAGCTTAGGTTTAGTTCTAACTTTATTTACATAATCTCATGCATAGCACTTAACCATCCAGTCACAGTTGGTGTTATTTAACTATCATATTGTAACGACCGTTTTTTCAAATAACGTCCGTGTTTTAATTTACAACGTTTTGAAAAAGCTGTATTTCACTGTGGTTTTCATCTCTGAACCAACTTGAAGTCGCTTTGTGTAAATATTGTTCGCAAAAAATATACTGATTTCTTATTCCTTACCAAAATATATCGATGCCACTGGCAACACTGGGAATTTAGTCAGATTTAGTCTTTCTGTATACTGCAAAGGTTTGTCTCCACTATGTACCGTGCCGGCAAAAGACATACTTTTAAATTAAGCTCAGTCTCAACGGTGAGTGTTGATAGAAGAGAAATTTTAATTTAGGTTGTAACAATAATTTTAAGAAGCGTATTTTGGAGTTTTCGTTGCTGTTTTGTTGGGCACTCACAAACCCGTTCTTGCGTGCCAACTTTACATTTTGTATCTGAAGTGCTTAGCAAAGAAAACTACTCAATTTGGAGGCTTTTTTGTCAGCATTGTTCAAGATATGCTAATCAGCATGATAATGTCATGAATGAGATACATGCACCTGTCTGCATGTATTTGCGTTTTCTGGTTATCATCAGTAACCTTTCGCTCGTATTATTCCAATATCCTAAGACCCTGGCTCTTTATGCAGCGCTACGACTGGCTCTTTAGCAGTTGAAATATAGTTTGTCGCTTTGTTTCTAGGTGTCAAGCAAAACAAGCGATGTGTCGCCTTGAAGGATCGCCGGACACAAAATGCCGCTTATAACGTGAAGTTGGCGCTATATTTGGTATAAGAAAAATCGGATCAGACTAGGGAAAATCTTTACTTCATTTTGAAGCAATCACTTCTGGAAAGGTTATGTATAATTAGGGAGAAAAACTTGGATCTCTGTATGACGTCTCGTGCCGTGTGACTCTGTTGCTTGGATTGAAAAGAATGGCTACCACGGCAAGAAGAATCGGGCTATCGACCCGTTATGGAAGAAAGACATCGAGGGAAGAAGACAATGTTAATACAAGATCAAGAAAAATTAGTTCTGGGAGAAAAATATCAAGAGAGGAAAATATCACTACCTCGTTAGCGAGAAAGGTATCTCGAGGAGTAAATGACGGTGAAATTTATTCCTCCGTGGACATTAAGTGCGAGACATCCCGAAATAATGAAACGACAGCAAAAGTATCAGATCGACAAGGTTGTTGTAATGTAAGAGGGATCGGCGACAAACCCAGGCGTAAAATATCCGTGTTCGCTCGACCGGAGTCACTTGAGAGAAAAGTTAATCCACAAGGTTCGCAAACAAGATGGCAAAAGTTTTTGATGCGATATGAACCCGTCATACTATCGACTTTAGTTTTCTTGATTGTTTCTGTATCTATTTACATCGTATTCGTTGAAAGGCAGAGTTTGTTTTCAAAATAAGAGATTTAGTCGATGATTAAAGCCTCTGAACTGCAATAAATGGTAATAATTATAGGTCCCCCAGGGAGTGAATACTTACGAAGAATAAAATGCTAAATGTGATATTCGAATACGAGTAAGTTTATCTACTGCGGGTAGGTAATGAAAAATAGCTTTAAGTTTGAGGAACTGCTATAAAAAAATTCTGGTAACCGGAACCAAAGTTAGATGCTTAAAACTTTCGGACAGAATAAATATCGGAACATATGGTCACAAATCTGAATCTGAACAACCCATGCCATTTAAAAGCAAGATTTTTTTATGCGTTCTCTTTTTTTTTTTTCATTAAAAATGATCGAGCTAATTCTCGAGAGTTGACAGGTAAGCCGACCGACTGAACAAACAATAACATATAAAGTATACCGAATGTCATGATCCATAAACTGTGTTCTGACAAACTGTTATATCAGGTTACATATCTTAATTACCGACGGCATGAATTATTCGAGGACATTTAAATTTTCGCCGAGGATAAGCGTTAGCGGCACATCGCCACTTTATTGCGACAGAAAAGTAATTCTAGTGCTTCGTCCCGGTCGATTTGAGAGAACAGGGCTTCTTGTCCCCTCTGTCAATGGGAGACATTACAGAATAACCATATCAACAATTGCTAGAACAATATCAAACGGCAAAAGGTACTGTTTATATGATGATTTCGTTGTTACGGCTGTGTCCAGGCCAGCCAGTTATACTCAAGAGAGATTGGTTACACCTAGAAGGCCCCGTCCGCAGCTACACCAGAGAAATTTGAAAACGCAACTTTATGTCTACGTTTAGGCCTAACGTCCACACTAATCTGTCACGAAAACGGAGCTTTTCGAAAACGATGACGTGACAATAATCAGGTGATTTCCCTGACCGAGTTTACCACAAATCCAAAATGACCGGTGATTGGTCCGTTTTCGAGTCTCTCCGGCGTAGTGTGGACGGAAAACATTTGATGTGTTTCAGAGTGAAAACTCCGCTTTCAATTTTTTTCGGCGTAGGGTGGACCGGGCCTAAAACTAGCAAAAATTGAATTTCTCTTGGCTGGAAGTATCGGTAAAGGTTCTGACCAGAAATTAAATTAGATATCAGTTTGATTTTTATAATATTCTAACAACAGCTCCAAGGGTTCGAGATCGCAATTCAACCCAGCAACCCAACCTTGACCTAGCCGGAGAGACTCTGGGCTCGAGGACTGGGAAAGTTCTGATTGGAAGTCCGAAAATATCTGGACTTGCGATTGAATTGCGCATGGAGTTGCTGGTGTTACATTTCCGGCTTCCGCGTTTCCGCGTATTCCATTGTCCATCATCACTCGAGAGTCACTTGTCTCGTCAAGCTCGAACGGTAACGAACGATGACTTCCTCAGGGTAGGAAAAAATATGAGCCAAAATGGAAAATATAGAAAACAGTAAACTGAAAAAAACAAACTACTTGGTTCATCTCACAAAGACACAAACGGATTAAAATGCTCCCGGCTGACTTCAGGTCCTAAAATAAACCATCCACAGAAACCCCAAGGACAGTTAGCTAGGCATAGCTTGCCTCACAGTCAGCTCTAGATTGCTTGTAGTCCGTCACACTATATATTTTTATGACATGTTCGGCTGGACCGCAGGCCCGCTAGTAAAACATTTCTTTTCTGCAAAAGACAGTATAGTAGAGAGTGGTGACTAGTCTGAGAGACCTTTTTTCCCCTCTCATTTCTTTTCTTTTCTTTTTTTTTTTTTTTTCAATCCTTGGAAGTAGGAACAAATTCCATCTTTATCGATCACCTGATCACGAAGGGTCTGTCTAACATAGGCCTAGCTACAAAAATCCGGGGTTTTTTTTGGTTTTTTTTTTTTTTGAGATTTTTAGACGCTGAAATTATTTTTAGAAAGTCTGGAGATTCATAGAATAATTGAGCAAGTTCAAGGATTTTTAGAGTTTTTAGAGCCAAAAAAGTCTTTAACTGCGTGAAAGAAAATATTTAGAAATAGGAATTAGATAAATAATGTTTTTCTAGAGCGGTTTTCGCTTGAGTGTCGAAAATAACTGGCTTTCCATTTTCTAAGCTACACGATTGGCTTAAAAAAACTCGTGCCACGTTTTGATCTAATCAGATGTACAACCAAATCCAATTGTGACGCGTTCGCACAGATTTTCCCGCGCTTCGCGTCAGCTACATGTAATTACTTCGAATTTTAATTGGTTTATTGGATTGTCTGTGTCCTTTATGATTGGCTAGAGTGATTACTTTGGTTTTGGTGTTACGACACTCAATTGAAAAGCGCTCTATGCGCATTCAGGAACTATATAAGAGTGATAAGAGTCCTCAGTCATGCTTTATGCACAGCGGTTTTACCATTCAATTAACTTTTTTCCCACAATTGCTACTAATCTCGCAATCTGACCATGATTGGGTAATTTGCCGTTGTCGATAAGAGTCGAGACAACGCTGCTCGCGTCAGTGTGTCACGCATACCTTTTTCAGCTCGCGCTCTGAAAAAAAATTCTTCTTTGAAGCTGACATTGTGCTAAAAAACAAATCGAAATGTGATTTAGCGTAGTCTGTACTCTTTTATAAAATAACTGAGCTACTACGCGCGCTCTCGTTGGTCGATAGGTGTGTTTAGATGAGAGTGTGTAAACACGGTTGTGACGTTTTAGATTCGCGCGTATTTTTGAGAATTATTTTATAAAAGCAATAGAGTACCTTTTCCATGTTTACATAGCCTCATCTAAACACTCGGGGGGTTGGGAGAATTCTCCAAAGTTATGCAAACCCTCGACTACGTCTCGGGTTTGCATAACTGTCTCGGATTCTCCGAACCCTCCTCGTGTTTAGATGAGGCTATGTAAATACGGAAAAAGTGTTCTATTGCTTAAATCGACAACGATACGAGTCATCACAGCGGTCAAAATTTGTTGTGAACTCACTCGGCTGCACCTCGTGAGTCCACAACATTTTGATCACTGTGATGACGCGAATCGTTGTCGATAAGAGTACAGGCCACGCTAAACCACATTTCGATTTATTAAGGTGATTCCCTAGTAAAAGAACCCGATGAAACTTGGTATGCTGTTGTTACAGGACAAGAGGATGTTAAAAATATATTAAAAAGAGGGGGTCAACGAGCTTGTTTTCACGCCACAATGCTGACAAACACGGTTATTTAGGTGACTTTTGGTAAGCTCCGTGCGCAACAAATAAGCTCGAATATTTTTCAATGCCGCGTGTTATATCACACAGTTTGACCTTCTTTAATTGTTCATTTATCTACGTCCCAGAAAAAATGTCTTCAAATACCCTGCATTTTTTTTATCCTTTAACAATCTCGTTCCCAGAGTCTGCGTTCCCCTTGACCAGCGGTTGGAAAACGAGAGCTCTGGGAGCAACCATTTCAGGCATGCGCCATAGATGCAGACTGTGCAGTGAAACCGGATGGGCAGAATCACCAGAATTCGGTTATTTCAAAATGGTTGCTCCCAGAGCTCTCGTTTTCCGACCCTGGTCAAGGGGAACGAAGACTCTGGGAACGAGATTGTCCTTTAAAGAAAAAATAATTTGGACATGCGCTGTTGGGCCCGTTAAGTCTCTCTCTCTCTCTGTAGTATGTATTTCATTTGTCAAAAAAGTAGCCATAGATTTCCGCTAATTTTTTTCTCAGTTATTGAGGATATTGTTCTCATTGAAATTATGAAATAAAAAGTGGGGGTCACCGTGCTCGTTTAAGAGAAAAGGAGCACTTATTTCGCTATCGAACTTAGGTTGAGGGAAATCTCTTACGTTTTGTACACACACGCGTTCATGTGCACACGCTAATGACGCGAAAATTGTGCGCAGTAGGGATGCGCAATGCAATCAAGGCGGAAAAAAGCGCCCTGTTGCAATACTAAGGAATCACCTTAAGGTAATTCCTCTGAAATAAAAGTGACAATAGATTTTTGTTCAAACTTTGTCCACTGAATATTTGTCATATGATAACTTCAATTTTGAAATAAAAAAGGGGATTGCCCATGCTCATTAAGGAGCACTGAGGCATTGAAAATGCCCCATTTTGGCATTATTTAATGCTTATTATAAGAACGCATTCCCAGTAATTGTAACATCTATGTGAACCCAGACTCATAAGAACACGCATTAAACTACAGTCAATACATTGTGTCGGACACAAATAAACATTTTAAGTTTGATTCAGGCAGAAAGTTAAATCCTTGATTAAAAATTTGAACCAAATTTCTTGACGTGGTTACCGACTGCAAAATAGAAGACCACAGTGTATCTGCTATTTTTCTTATTTATTCAATTTTCAGCAATAGAAATTAGATCAGTCTTTTCTCACGCAAAGCTTGTGATTAGTTGATTACATTGACTGGAAAAAAATTGGGATGTCCGTGCTCGTTGGTGAGCTAAAGCCATTTTTCAACTGACAGAGCTCAATATCAAGGCAAATCCGTCATGTTTTCAATATGCGCGTGCACGAGCGCGCGCTAATGACGCCATAAATCATGCGCAGTAAGGATGCGCAATGCAAATGTGAGGAATGACCTTAATTAGTTTATTTTAACCACTGATGAGATTTTTAGATGCATTCTCGAGATTTGTTGGAAAATTTTTGATATTTTTCGTTTCAATGTAAGACCAATGTAAAATTTTGAGATTTTTAGATCTTGTTTTGGAGATTTTTAGAACTTTTTTGGAGATTATCTGGATGGATTTTTAGGCGATTGTAGCTAGGCCTACTTTTCCCTTCCCAGCGTTCCCCGCGCGCTTTCCATTCTATCAGCCTTGTGCTCGTCACGCAATCTTTCGTGAGGCCATGTTGGTGTACCAAACCAAACCTCTTTTCTTAATTGTGTATTCACTTTCTTTCGTTTATACGATGAAAGATATGTATTAGGTAAAAATAACAACTGGCCTAACTATTAACTATTGTCTAACTACTGCCTGCCACAAGTCGTATTGCCAGTAGCTTGCATACCAAGAGTCAAAACAAATTACCACATTACATTGTAAAGTTGCGCGCGCTTACGTAAGCGGTTTCACGGCTGCCAAGCAACCATCCACAAAACGAAAAATAATGCAAGAATCAATAAGTGACCCGTTATTTCATGCACACCGATCAAGTGCCACGAACTACATCCTTAGAAGCCTTGCGGTCGGATGTAAGAAACTATCCTGTCTGTAGGACATCTCCTTTTACAGAGCACAGAAGAAAAGCTGCAGACAATATCAACCGAACAAAAAGACTCTTTTTGTGCGACGAGATCAAGAATTGCACAAATTCCACTGTCGTGGCCGAACGGTGATCTGTCTCTGTGCAGACATCCGTCACTTATTTAGTCCACATTAGCTTTGTTGCTAGCTTGAATGATTGGTATTTCACAAGCAGTTCCCTGAATTAAAGCTTAAAATGACGGAAGGAAATCAAGACGACGCTACTCAACAGCTGAACGAAGACAAAGAAGCGGACGAAAAACCGGTTCAAAACATTTCCGAACAAGGGACAGGAGATAGCGTCTTGCAGCTTGCTTCAGGTAATAACTTATTTATAAGACGTTTTCAAGTGTCTTAGATATTGAATATGTATTCGATGATCTATTATGTAGAATTGAGAGGATAGTAAAAGCCCGATATCTCATCTTTTTGGCTGCCTTGGCATCGTGCACCAATTAGCTTACATCTTGTTGTAAAGGACGATTGTAAGGCTTGCGTTGTCTCGCTCTGTGAAAAGAATTGCGCTGTTGCTATGTCCATTGTTAAGCTCAGCTTTAAACTCGATGTTGTTGATCAGAGGCTTCATGAATGGATAGTAACTGCACGAAGCGAATTGTAGTCCTAATTAATAATCATAGTTCTACGACCGACGAAAATTTTATATGCATGCAAGCTACAAATTAATTTTATAATAACAAAATAATGAACTCATTAATTGATGGAAATTTTAATAGGGTGACAATGGTTTTACGATGTGTACCTGACACATGATGACAACATTTAGTGTGTGACTCATGAAAGGCAGCTCAAACACACACGAGAGTTGTGAATTTATGAAAAAGCCATCATTTAAAAGTAGCTGCATGTACAGTGGAACCCCATTAATCCGGTTATCAATGGGCCACAAAAATCTGGCCTTATTAACAGGGTGGCCGATATTAACTGGGTGGCCATATTAACAGGGTTCTTTAAGTAAGATTTAGCAACTGACTGAGCTTTTGTGCAGGCCAGAATAAAGTAGCCATATTAACGGGGTGGCTGTAAGGTGGGGCTCCACTGTACATGTTAAAGTATTTGTGACATGTGAATTTTGTTTAAAGTTCTTGTGTGAAACAGGATAACAACCCCTCTTTGCTGTCCTCCTTTGAGGATAGTGCCTGTGTTTGTTAATGCAGGCATGTTCTCAGGGCTCAACTTTCAGGAAAAAATCTTGGGCCCTGAGCTGGCCCCTAGTTTTCAGATTTAGTCGTTAGCATAAGTATTTCAGTGAAAAGCATGACAAGTTAGTCGCCAGTCAAAAAAAATTAGTCACATTGGCATTCCCAGCGGTCGCAACATCGAGCTCTGGTTCTGTGCATCATGTGCGTGCTTAAGGATTGAAACTGACAAAATCAACTATGCTACCAAGTGCACAACGTAAAAGAAAAATTTTCCATGGAACTCCAGAATAGCAGCATATCACTAAGTGCTAACAACTGCTAACAGCTTGCAGCAGAAAAACCATACCGTAAATCCTCGAATTAGTGCCCCCCCCCCCTCGAATAAGCACCCCATTCAAATAAGCTCCCCTCCTGTCAGCCAAAATTTAAAATAAGCACCCCCCTCAAATAAGCACCCCCCTCCCCTCCCCCCATTTTGTGGACGAGTAATGAGACAACAAAGGATGTATAGTTTTTGTCGTGTAGTATTAGATTTGTACATTGTTTCAGTTTGTGAACACACTAAGTTTAGAAAAAAAGTACAAGTACTAACAGCGCTGCGATTTAAACTCAGCTTTTTATATCGATAAACGGCTTATGGTGCTGTTTATGCAGATATGATGTATTAAAAAATGATCGTGTCAGGCCACGATTTGGGTAAAATTTAATGAGCGCCCCCCCCCCCCCCTCGATTAAGCACCCCCGCCTTGGGCGCTAATTCAGGGATTTACAGTATCTACTATTCAGAGAAAATTATATTGAAATCAAACTGTAAACTGCCAACTGGAGATGACACAGTGCAAGCATAAGACAATTGTAAGAGATGCAAATATTTGACTTACTGGGAGAACAAGAGGAAAAAATGTTATGGACTCCAAAAGCGATTTCAAAAGATGAAAACAACTCTAGAAAAGTGTGAAACTTACCTCTTTTTTTATTTATGAAATTGAAATGGCAAGCTTATTCAACACATGATTAGTTTCTGTTTGATCACAAAAGTTGTTTCTTAAAGACTGTAACCGACATTACATCAACAGCGCATGCTAGTTCTGTGTTTCTACTGTATCTAGTTTCAGAAATGTGGCTTTTAGCAAATGCTTTCTTACAGGGTGTTTTCTGATATCTTTTAATTACATTTGATTATAAGGTTTCCAGAAAAATTGTAATGTTAGGGTAGTAGTTTAAAGTCCCTGCTACATCTTTTAATAATAAGTTTCTTTGCAACAGGGGTGCCAGGAGATGGTGATCATCCAGTGCAGGAGCAATCAAAGCAGGAAGATGAAACTGAAAAATTGGATCAGAGTAAACCAGAAGATAGTTCTCCTCAAGAGCCCACTGCAAGTGAAAGTGTCCCAGAATCACAAGCAAGTGGGGAGCCTGTGCAAGTTGCAGATAGTGAAACTCCAGTTAACAGTGATGAACATGTACAGAAAAAATCTGGGGATGAGAAACCAGCAGAAAGTGAAGGATATACCGATAATGCAGAAAAAGGAACAGAAGAAAATGGAAAGCCAGAAGATACCAGCGATGGTGAGGAGCAGCCAGAAATACAGCAAGCCGAACAAACAGAAGAGGGAGGAGAGAGAGTACCACAGGGTACAAATGGGAGTATGGATCAGGTGGCTAGTGAGGAACAACAGGGTAAAGAAAAACCAGAAGGACAGTCTGAAGAAGCTCAGAAGGAAGGAGATGAACAGCAACAACATGAGATACCAAGTGCCAGTCAGGTGGAGCAACAAGAAATCTTGGCTCCAAGCCAAGAAAAAGGAGATAAGCCAGCTCAAGATGAAGGAGAAGCTGAAAAACCAGCTTTGGAATCTGAAAGTCAAGAAGCAACTGAAAAGCAAGAGAGTGAAGAGGCTGCAGGAGAACAGGCAAAGGCAGAGGCCAATCAAACGGATGGAGACACAACTAAAGAAAGCTCACCTAATGAAAACAGCCCTGAATCTGAAGATCAGTTAACACCAGATGAGAGTCAGGCTGAAGCTGCGAAGGACAGTGAAGCTGCAGAAGAAGGTCAGAAAGTTGATGATAGTGTGGAAAAACCAGACACAAAACCTGATGAAAGTGAAAATGCCCAAGAGCATGAGACTGTAGAGGCTGCATCTGCAGAGAGTGAACCTGTTACAGAAAGACTGGAAGAAAGTGCAGGAGAAGTTGACAAACCAGTGGAGAGCCAGCAACAGGTTCAGTCTGAAGCTTCATCTGTATCAAAGCCTGCAGTTGTAGCAGCAGGACAGGTTGCGTCTTTACCTGCTGATGAACCGTCACCCAAGAAACCCGATGGGGTTCAAGAAGAAAACAAGAAATTGAAACAGGATATTTTCATTATGAAACAGCAGGAGGATGCATACAGAATCAAGGTTCTCAGTTTGGAGCAGGAAGTAGGAAAGTTACGAGCAAGGAAAATTGATAACAGAAGTCAAGGTGGGTAAATTTCACTGTCTTGCGACCCAAACACATGATTACTTATAATATGGTAATGGTAACAAAATTCTTGTAGTAGAAGTAGCCTGTATCATTTATGCATAATTATATTGTGGGAGTTATGTAAGGAGTGATTTGTGCATATGACAGAATGTGTAGTTCCAGAAAATATCCATATGGATATTTTCTGAAACTGTGCAATTGAAAATTTTTTTTTTTCTTAGATGTGGAGGCACTGCCCAGGTATAATTTAGGCTAGAGTATATAACACAGTTTTGCTTTTAGGCTGAAAGTGATACAGTGTGGTTTCGCCAAGTTCTGGTCTGAAATTTGGTATGATGTGTCCGGGACCACAAGAGCATATCACATGCTTGTACAATACTAATCTTGTAGTTAAAAATCTTTTCATCAGGCTTTTTATTTGGAAAATAGGGAAAAAGAAAGCAAACAGGGTATCCCCCAAAATTCATGATTTTGCTGTGATTTGCTAAGTACAAAGCATGAAACAGCCATGTTTAAATTTAACAGATATTGAATGCAGAGGTGCCCAAGGTCTGAAAATGGACACAGTAAAAGATAGTGAGGAGTGCCTTATACCCCTGACATTGTTTATCTTTCCCAACTGGTTAACTTAATTCAAATAATGCTGGCAGTTTTCACTAGGCTTTCACACATTTGCACATTCACTAGTTAAGCATACATGGAATAAAATTCCTTGCTTTTACTTAACTTTGACTGAGTAGAATATATTGAAGAATTTCAACAGTGACATCCCAAAATTGTTCTAACTCTGTAAATTACAAAAAGTTTATATAATGGTACAGAACAGTTTTTGTTGCCAAAATGTTTCGTGATTTATGGCCATTAGTGTTCTTAACTTTTTTAGCAAGTAAAACTTTAAAACTTTCTTTTACTTCTGAAATTGTGTATTAAAACCTACTTATGACTTAAGAGTCACTTAACAACAATTTCAAATTGAGTCGTTTTGCTTTTGAGGTGCATCAGAAATTTGAATCCATTCTGCATGGATAGAAATCGTTCCCAAGCCCGTCAGACACACAGTAGAGGTATAATAAATATCTTACTAACCTCATTTTTTTGGTCCATACTGTAAGTTACGGATCTTGTTTTCCCCTTCGATTTATGGCCCGCACGCTTCGCGCTTGGACCATAAAATGATGGGGAAAAACTCGCTCCATATCCTATAGTACAGCCCTCGAATTCGGTAAGAGGTATGTAGCACTACAGTAAGGACACTTGAACTGTGAACACTTGATTTGTTTTGTACATTTTTTTGATGACTATAGAATAAAGGCTCGTCATGATCATATCATGTACAATTTTATCATTTAAAAAAAAACCCACTAAATTATGTTATTTAAAGAGGAAGACACATCAGCCTTAGCAGGTTTTCATGCAGGCCCTCTATCTGGGTCAAATTGGAATTTAGAGATGTTGATTTTTGCAGAGGGAGGAAAACCGGAGAACCCAGAGAAAAACCCTTGGAGCAAGGCGAGAACCAACAACAAATTCAACCCACATATGGCACCGGGCAGGAATCAAACCCAGGCCACATTGGTGGGAGGCAAGCACTCTCACCATTGTGCCAATTGCTGCTCCCGACTTGTTAAAAGGATGAGCCCAGATTCTAAAGTCACTAACAAAATGTACAAACAAATAGAGTGAAACCTGTATTAAGTGGACACCCTTGGGACCCTCACTAGTGTCCACTTAACAGAGGGTGTCTGCTCTAGACAGGTTCAATAATAATAGTTAATTATTAACCCTTTTGTAACACCGTATAAGCTGAAAGACTGTTCATAGCAAAATGTCCAGTCAGTCAAAGCATCAATCTGGAATAATTCAGTTATCTTTAGAATGACATCGCTGAACAATGTTAAAGGAGTCTGAGCTGAGGTTTTAGAAGTAAAAAGCCCTTGAAGTGTCCACTTATGCAGGTTTTTTGCAACAAAATAGCTTAATATTGGTGTCTATGTCCCCTTAACAGAGGTGTCCTCTGAATGCAGGTTTATTTTATAGTAAATGTGGGAGGAAAATTTAGGGACTCAAGCTGGTGTCCACTCAATAATATGGGGTCCGCTTAAATTTCAAGTTGCTGGTTCATTGATATAATAGACCATAATTTGTATTCTCGGTATCGCACTGGAACTAGCTTGCAACTGAGGCTAATGTGGGGAGTCTTTTCAAATGCAAATGACATTAATGTGTTTTTAATGATATTCCCTGCATGAGCCTCCATTGCAAGCTAGTGCCAGTCCAATACCGAGAATACGAATATGGCCTATTGCAGGTTTCATTATGGAATGGATTTTTTTTTTTCTATGTGGAACACATAGAAAAAAAAATCCTATGTGACAGCTTGACATTTTGAATATTTGAATAATTGATTACAGTAACTGTAAGTTTCATTTTTGAGGGGAGGGCTTAAACGTTATGAGGTGTTTAGAATAAAAGGCTGGTACAACAGCAGGAATTCACAGTTGTTAATTGTTATGTTTCTCAGTTTATAGAAGACTTGGCTTATCATCCTCAGAGTTTGTTACAGTTAGTAATAGTAAAGACCAGGCCCCAGTTGTTTGAAGGCTGGATTACTCACCGGATAAACCGCTATCCAGTGAATTAGTGTTAACAAAACAAACCACGCTATCTGCTGGATAGCGATTTATCCAGTGGATAGCGTTATCCACCTTTTGAACAACCCAGGCCAGACATAAGTTCCTATGGGGCAATCAATATTTAGGAAGACCTTCCACCTTTCTCAAAAGACTCAAGTGTGTTTGCATTCAGTTAAAGCCACATAATCAAAACATATCTCGCTGCCAGACCAAGAAACAAAGTAATTTTCCCTTATGCATGACACTTTTACATATTACATGTTACATAGAACTTAAATTGTACTGGGAGCTAACAAGAAAACCAACTGGCTAATTGAGCTCTGCAGCTCAAACTGTAATTTTAATATGCATGTACATGTAGATAGAAAGTTTTCTTTGTGTGTCATTTTTAGATGTAAAATACTTATTTAATAACTTAATTAGTTATTTTTAAGGAACACTTATCCACTTTTATCTGCTTTTTTTCAGATTCACTAGCATCAGATTCAGATAGTTACCTAAAACAAAAGTTGGGAGAAACTGAGAGGGAACTGGATGCTGCAGAAAGGAAAGTAAAGGACTTGCAGCTAAGACTGAAACGCTTTGCTAAAGATGATCAAATTAAGGATGAAAAGATCTTCCAAATGGAGAGAGAAGTCAAAGAACTATCTGACCACATCAAAAAGTTAGAGCAGTCTCTCGCAGAGTCCAAGAGAGAAAACAACAATAACACGACAGTACAGGCAAGCGCAGATAAACAAGACTCCAAAGTTTGTGTGATTCTCTGACTTTTTGCAGTTCATATATTTATTTCTATTTATTTTTTAGATATTTGAATTTTTATACGGTTGACTTGGCTAAGGTTTAGGAGATATTTGCACAATCAAGCAATCTTTTATTTCTTGTCTACATTGTATTTTAATATATTTTTGAATATTAATTAATATATTGACAGGACTTGTATTTAACTTCTATGCAGTGCTACTTCGTGCTGAAAGTTAAAACTCTCTGAATGACTTCTAGACATCATAATTACTTTTGTATCATAGGTTATGTCGTTGCTTAGTTGAGAATGGTGTATAGAGAACACTTTTATTTAATGTTTTTGTACGTTATATCTGATTGACAGTCATATTTTTTGTACAATTAAATCAGTTTTCTCAAATTTGATGAAAAAAAAATGGCTGAAGTGGATTTAAGGAATGAAATTTTACAGGAGTGTATTTTTGATAGAATTTGAAATCATGTTTCAGCGGCTTGCACAAAACACACAGCAATGTCCATTTGACAAAATAACTTGAATGAAATTTTTTCATGTGCATCTTCAAAGATAATCAAGTTTCTCACCTAAACTAGATAACCACAGTATATGTTAATAGAAAATTATGGCTCAAAGCAAATGTTCTTGTATTTGCTATCTTCTTTATGGGGAGAGCTATAGCTGAAGGTTAAACAGTCCTTAATTTAGCCTGACTTTTTAAAATCATGAATAAGGGTAATTCCTAAAAAACATCAGTCTACATTTTCATGCACAGCTGGTAAGTCATTCTCTGTCATTATAATTGATATGTTGAGAGCTAGCACACAGTTAGCTACCATAACCTGAAAAAATGGAACATCGGTAACATTTCTAGGTCCAGATCCACCTAGCAGTAAGAGAAACATGTACCACTGGGGTGTGTGAAAGTAAATTGTTATTTCCACAAATGAGTTGGTGTGTGTGTTTTTTTCTTTATAAATAAATCATATCTTGCAGTTCCAAAAAATATCCTAACCCACCCCATGAGACATGGAGGCACCTTTTTACTGTCCTGTGCATTGGCGATGAGTCCAGATGGACGGTGCAGAGGTTTTTCCCAGGGGTGAACTCCCATGTAAAAAGGACAGGGGTGCTCGTCGGAAGTTTCGAAAAGAATCCACAAAAGGTACCAAGATCCTGCTTCGTGGGCGTGGCTTGAAATATTTTCACCCGTAAGAGGTACCAATTCTAAAACAACACATTAAGGTGGCCGAACCCAGTTTTCGCGCGCGCTTTTGCTGATGCAATTCAGCGCGCGCACAAGGATTGTAAAAAAACAAACATGCCGTCAATACAGCGATCATTTTATTTACTCAACACCTGCTCTATCTGCGTTATTTTTCTCTATAATTGAACGCAGTGTATTGATGGCTTTAGTCTTTTATTACAAAGATATGTTAGAAAAGGTAACGATGCAAAGAACCCAGCAATTCTCAACTCTTTCTTTGTTACCGAAAGAACCCAGTTAAATGCAGCGCATGCGTAGTAAGTCAAAAAATTGCGATTGGATGAAAATTGCACTCTCGGAAATACGCCTATTACTGGAAAACCACTCATTAGAATTTCACGAAATTTGGCACGAAAATACTTAAGGAAATAAGTAACTGGTGTATTGAAAATAATTGAACTTTAACAAAGGAAATTCTAGATATTCCAGTGAACCTTCAACAAGGGATAATTAAAGATCTCTGTTAAATTATTAGCAAAATGGTGTTAACTTGTGTGAATCGTTACAAGCTTGTTGCATGCAAATTATAAAGAAAATCTAATGACTAGATTTTCTATAAATAAACAAAACCGATTTTAAAGGCCTGTTTATATTTATTCATGTTGCCATGGCAACGGCACACACGTCAGCCTAACCATCAAAAAACCAAAGTTTGTGTTGTTAACTTGCTTGCTGCCAGTTTTGGCGATCGAGGGATCAAGGGTTTAGATAAAAAGGTGAATGAAGAGAAGTATCAAAAACTGTGTTCAGCCACCTTAACTGACACTTAAAAGCCATAAAGATGATTGCCTTGAATACCTTTACTTGTTAAGTGTATGAAAGCACTGTCTTGAATCTCTTTCCTGTTTTTAAATATAAGTTGTTCATTGTACCATAAAAGGTACTGCGAGAGCTCCGGCTGTGGACCTTTTGATGCTGAACGCCCTAAGAGGTACCATAACCCCTAGAGGGTACACAGAGCACCCTAATCCTTGTAATATTGGAGTCCCCCCGGGAGTCGTTTTCGCAATTTCAAAAATGCTTTGTCTACCCCTCACAACCACCCTTCTTCAAACCTGTATATATATTTTAAGGATGGCACCTACTAAATACAAAAGCTTTTACACCAGGTTAGGACCACGCGGAAAAAGTAGATCTTTGCAAGGGCTATTGGAATCCACAAAGAAAAATTGGGTAGCCAAGTTAATTAGCCTTGAATCTCAACAAAAATGATATTTCTTCACAGATTTCTTTAGAACTCGCCTTTACCAAGAGACCATGATCTGAGAGAACACATCCCCCATACATGGGCATCTTCCAATGAAAATCTTTTTCAATCTAATTTTAGCGCGTGGTCAAACTACAAAGCTATTTTAAGAAAAAGACACCTAATTGGTCAAATGACGTAAATGACGTAATAACATTGAAGATTTAACTTCAACAGTTAATCAAATATGCAAAAACTTGCGCCTGGTTTTTCGGAGCGCAATTCGTAAAGAAAGAGGATCTGGCGCTTTGAGTTCAGAGCTTCGAGCTTTCCAAAGAGATCTTTTTCGCTTTAGGCCGTTCAGTAGTTTTCGAGAAACGGGTTTAGAGCGGGTTAGAATGTAATTCTTGTCAGTAGCCATGGCGCCTCATGTGAATCAGTCATGCAGAGAAATGACAAGACTAATTTTCGAAGTAAACTTAGGATAAACACAGAAAAGATAATTTTCCTGCCCAGCACTTCAAAAATTCTTTCCAAAGAGTCCTCTCTCGATCCAAACAATGTGGTGATTCCAGAGAAACAGCTTTTTCGCTGTGGACATCCAAACTCTGGTAAATATTATTTATACACAGCACTTTCGAAGTTAAATATCCAAAAATTTGCACCGGGACTTTTCGGAGCGAAAGTTTTAGCAAACGGGAAACAAGTATTTCAGCTGTCGTGCGCTTTGAAAAACCTTTCGAAAGAGATGTTTTTCTATTTAATCCGTTCAGTACTTTTCGAGAAACGACTCTCGAGCGTGTTTCATAGAATGCAATTCTTGTCAGCAGCCACGGCATGGCGCCTCGTGTGAATCAGTCGTTTGAATCAGTCAGTGAAGACTTATTTTCGAAGTGGACTTAAGATTAACACATAGAAGATAATTTTCCTGCCCAGCGCTTTGACAATGTTTTCCGAAGAGATCTCTCTCGATCCAAACATTGCGGTAAGTCCGGAGAAGCAGCTTTTCTCGCCGTGGACATGCAAACCTGGTAAATTTCCGAAATTAAATACGCAAACATTTGCACCGGTTTCTTCAGAGCGAAAGTTCTAAACAAACGGGAAACAAATATTTTGACTGTCTTGCGCTTTGAAATACCCTTCGAAAGAGATGCTTTTCGCTTCAATCCGTTCGGTACTTTCTGAGATACGACTTTCAAGCAGGTTAGATATTCGAGTCTTGGCGCTTTGTGTTAATCATTCATATAGGGGAATGACACGACTTAACTTCGGAGAAGCACGTATAATTTTCCTGCCCAGCGCTTTGATAATGATTTCCAATGTTAACAGTGTGGTAGTTCAAAGCAAACTTATCTTTTCCTCCTAACCTGCTAGATTTTAAATTTCGTATTTAAAAGGACGCGACCCGATGACCCTTGGCCATTACCTGCGCGATCGTAGGCGTGACGCAAAGCGTAAAATAGATTGAAAAAGATTATCACAGGGCACGGGGATGTGTTCTCTCACCTCATTTTCTCTTGGTACACTATAATAAGGGATACATGAAGTATTTGGGCTTCGAGTTCACGTGTAACCGCTGCCCAGGTGCTGGTTTTCGATTGGATCGCAGACTCAAGCCAGGTCAAGTCATTGTCATCAGCAGTTCCGCTTTTAGGCTTGGCTAAATCTATATATTAGCATTAATCAGGAGCCATAATCGGGGACGGAGACCGTAAACGCGCGCCATTTCTAGTATTGGGGTTGTCCCAGGGGCGGGGGAGAACACTCTGTGACGCCTGGCACTTTTTTCGTGTTTGGATCATCCACCAAAAAGTGACGTCACATCCGGTGAAAAAGCGGGCTGAGCGGCAAAATCAAATTTGAACATAAGTAAAATGGCAATATTTCGTAATCGGCGGGATATTTCTAACGTTTTATTTGGCCATGATACACAATATTTTGTCGTCTTCCTCGTCATATCGTTTGTTTGAGGAACAGAACGATTATTTATTCAAAAACACGCTTTTCTGAAGGCGTGTGTTTTTACGAAATGTCATCGTTTCTTCTTCGCTGAATTCCACCGGAGTCATCGTTTGCGTGGAAATAATGAATTCTAGGTAGGTAGCACTCAATTCAAATATCCTATTCTCTTAGGTAGGCATTAAACTAAGAGAAAAGCGCAATGACAGTTTTCTAGACGAGGAAGAACCTATTTAACAGAAGCCCATTTTTTCAAATTTACCCTTGACAAACACTCGAGAGTAATGTAGAGGTGGTAATCGTATCACACTGCAGGAATAGACCCACACACACAACGCGGCGGAACTTTCTTGCCGATCGACACTAGCGCAAATTCATGTTCTTGCTTGTGACTCAAACTGGTGTTATAAATTCTGTTACGATTGGTTGAGAACCTTGAACAAGTTATCTTAACTTTTCCCTTGTCAATTCCTTAATTGGTAAACGCTTCCTTTAACATAGGCAGGCCGTGAACCCCTTAAAAATAAACAAGATGATATTCTTATGGGTGATTCAGTAATTTGGGTATCTCGTGTTTTTTTCTCCAGTTATAATCTGATTTATTTTACCCTTTCAACAGTGTTGAGTGTCAGCGACACTATAAGGTTTCAATACCCCCCCGGATCTCATGAGGTCAAGCATGCATGCACCTTTCATTTCTTCGATTCCTTTCATTTGCCTTGTTTGCTGACCAAGTTCCTTGTCTTTTAATCCCTATCATAATTGCAGCTTATTTTGAAAGGTTACTCATACATTTTGCCTTATTTTGAATGTGCTTTCTCTATACAAGCTTACATCAAGACATTTCAGTCCCAGGGAACGAGAGAACACTAGCAATTCTGTCTTACAGAGTTCAATTACTTTGATTCATCACTCTTTCAATGTGTGATCTTAACAAGCTGTTTGCAAACAGTAATGAAATATCATGCCCCAACACCCATCCACAAAAGGAAGTCTGGGAACAGGTAATAGCAACAATGACACTGCCAGGCTGGTGAATGTTACAAACTATTATGAACTCATGTCTGACAATGGTGAGTGACCATGAAACATGGTGCGGTGGAACTGAACAACCAGACTGCGAGTGACATTGTTAGTGTTAGTGGTGTGAAAGTGATTGCTAGCTGGTAGTGTCTGTGAACTTGGACCAGACCAGAAAAGAAAAGGTTCCATACTAGAAGTTGAGTGAGAGTAACAAGTTTGTACTCAAAAACTGAAGAAGCTGCCTGTTCAGACCAGTCTTACAGCCAGCTTCATCACTACTTGTAAAGAGTTCCTGAATTGTGTATGTGGGAGGACTCCTTGTAATGACATATATGGGGAAGCTCTGCTCAAAAGTTTTCAGGCCTCAGATATAACTATTTAAGGGTAAGGGATTTCTGACAAGTTGAATTCAGGTGTACGAAAGAGTACAGAAATCTTTCTTTCAGGGATTTCCTTTCTTCTGGTTCTAAAATGTTGTTGATAATCTCTCATTTACTCTCCTGAGCCAGAATGAGGGGATTCTGATATATTGTTCAAAAAGATATTTTAAAACTTCTTTCTAAGGGTTAAGAAAAGGGATACAGTATTAAGGGGTTGGACCTTGAGATGGAGCTTTCCCATTTAAAACTATGTAGAATACCTCCCAACCCACCTCCCTCCCTCCCCCCCCCCCCCCCCCTTTGCGTAACAAGATGTTCAAATTGTTTTCTGGAAAAAAAGCAATTAAAAAACAAAACAGTGCCAAGGGATTGTGTGATTATCAATGCGAGTTCCCATTTGAATTTTGAATTAAAATGGGCCTAATGTTATCCACAACAGTATAAAATAATAACCATACTTTGCAGCTTCATAGAGAGACTCAATCTGATAATGAAAACATAACTTTTATTTTCCCTCCTTCCTTTATACCTTGCGATATTTTTAGGGAAATTCTCAAAAAGTCCCTCTTCAAAGAAAAGAAAATATATAATATATATTTCATATTTTCCTAATAAGCAGTTTCTTCACAACACATTTTAAGATGATAAATAACCATAAAAATGACATTTTATCTCTGAGATCATTTTCAAGATTAAAAAAAGTTATTTTTATATATTATAACTTTTTTAATCTTGAAAATGATCTCAGAGATGAAAATGTCATTTTTATGGCTATTTATCATCTTAAAATGTGCTGTGAAGAAACTGGTTATTAGGAAAATATAAAATATATATTATATATATATCGATAGATCATACCTTTTCAGACTGTCTTTTTACTAAAGATTTCTTGTCAAAAGTGGTGCAATGGTTCAACAACTGTAATAACTCTTCGTTCAAACCGTCAAATCAAGAATTTTTATTTGGGATTTTTTCCAATCCTGCCAATAAAGAACTACTGAAAAAAATTTAATTACACCATGCTTTTTGCTCGCTACTTTATCTATACTAATAAGTTAAACAATAATTTTCTTCACATCACAGATTTTGTCAACAAAATCTCCTCTAAGTACAGGCTAGAAAATTTAGATTAAAATTTACATGCAATGATGCTCCAGATTTGGTCTACTCTGGTTAAGTCTTATGCTTATTATTAAATCTCTCTTTATTTTTATTTACTATAGCTTATAAATGTATTAATTTTGCAACTGTTAAAATTGTAGTTTATTGCATTGTACTGTATATAGGTTTATGTGTATCAATAAAGAATGTATTTTCACACACACACAAAAAAAAACACCACAATGAAGGATTTTTTATTTTTTCGAACATTGACCGGCTTGTTCTCGCTTCAATTCGCAAAGCGCTACGCTAAATTATTATTAAATAAAATCGAGAAGCGTGTACTTCAATGAGTTGATTTTTTTCTTTTGTATCGTACGACATCCATTCTTTTATTTTCAGCTCTGGCTTCTATCGCCGCGCGAGTCAAAAACTTCAAATGCCGGATGTATATTTTTGGCTCCAACCAAACTCCAACTGCGAGAGCGTTGACAATGGCAATCAAGATCAAGTTTCTCTACGCTCTACGATTGGCTTAAACGATGAAATCAATTAATTAGATTTTGAAACATTTAATTAGATCGATGTTAGCGTCTATAACAACTATGGCTTCAAGCGGCGAGCCAAAAAATACTCTATGCGGGTCCTCATGGTACTGAACGGTCATGTAAAATGGGGTTGACAAGCCTTCGATTCACGACTCCTACGATTTGTGACATTTCAAAAAAAAAGCTCAGAAAAAAAAAATTACCCTCGACCCTCGACCCTCGACCCTCGACCCTCGACCCTCGACCCTCGACCCTCGACCCTCGACAAAAAGATAGACTCTTCAGCTAGAGTTTTCTGAAATCTGCCTGCCCCACCCCCCAAGCACTACGGTGTCTTTGATGTTTTGGCCGATTTTCGAAGTTTTTGCCAACTGGAAAAGTTGGGATCGCACTTGGCAATGTCCCCCGATGACAGATTTTGGCCGCAAAGTAAACAAATTCTAGCAAAAATTTGCCACGTTCGACCCACGCCAAAAATTGAAGGCTACTTAGAAAACACGGCAAAGTGTTATTACAATTTACGACAGCTGGCATTATTAGGAGACATTAAGACAACATATGACGTAACATTACAATCTGCGATAGGTGTATTAAAACAAAGCTTCTACAAGTAACAATCGGTATTGCCTATAACTTCCGACGGGGCATACCGTCTGCAAGCCGAAGTGTCACAACACTGCTCGCAGATGCAGTCGGCTCTCGCCTCCTCCACACATTACAGGTGTTAGCAAGACAACTTCCTTCTTGAATTGCCTTTGAGACGATAGAACTAAAAACGTCCAGCGCGGAGTAACCATGAGTTTTTCTGTGCTGTTTGTGTTGGTGTTATGGATTTCAATGATACCTCATCAATGTTATTCAGCGCTTTCGGAGGGTGAGTTCGAAAAATGTTCTCTATGCTCATCAATGTGCTTATTTTTTATCGCGCGGCTACCAGATATACTCTCACATCCGGTATTTTTAAGGGAATTAGAATTTAAGAAAGAAAATTTTGGCATATTAAGAGTTTGTTTCTATAGAAGCGTTCCCAAGTCCCTCAAAATTCCAAATAAAAAAAACTGAAAGTCGTGTTCGTTTTCGTTTTTTGTTTGGCGAATGATCTTTATTCTAAAAAAAGTGAAAAAACCAGATTTGTTTTAGCTCTCCGCTTTAGATTACATTACTTTGGCAAGAGCGAAAAATGAATTTAAATGATGGTTGCTCGCATTTAATCGAGGTATCTTAACAAGAGGAAGCATTTTCATAATTATTCAGAATTCAACGGGACGTTTATCAAACAAACCGACATTTCCACAAATAGCTTTAAATGTATTCTGTCCGTTAACTTGTATTACCTAACGGTCTCTTTTTCATTAAAATCATAATTTTATATGCTACCGATTTTGGATAGTAAGTTTTTCAAGTAAGTTTTTAATAAAGAAAATTCATATAATGAGTCCCCAGAAACAAAAAACGAAATAAAATATAAACAAATTTGTCGAGCTTTGCAAAAAGACCAAGCATTCGTTTTGCACGGTTAATGTATAATAGTTTTAGTTTTAAGTATTTCAGTGTTGTAACCCGTTCTGCTGCAACTTACAGTTTTCTGTATAGAATTCCAGAAGCCCTTAACATTGTTTCAAAGCATTCTGATGAGTTATGCTTTATTTCATTAATCAATAATAATGTTGTGTAGAGGGCCCCTTTCTCAAACAGTAGCCAGTAGTCGGGCGAAGATGACAAGGCAAGAACAAGCAGAATTAACGCAGGGTCGTCAGGAGCAATGAGTTAAGACACTATATGACAAGAGAAATAGCTGTCAAGAAACCTAGCTCGCTTAATACTAAAACACCTGCTCTAATGAACTGTAGAAGTCATATCAACGCCTGGAACCACCCGGACAAGTTTAAATTAAGCTAACACAGGATTAGCGGAAATTTTTCTTTCAGTTTTGGACCTTTTCGGTAAGGTTTTCTGTTTCTTTTGTTTTCTTTCAGTTTTTAGCCTGAACAATGTCAAAGTACACTAAACGTACGCAGTGGAAAACATTTTTATACAAGAAAAATTAATACTTCGGTTAGCTTTAAATTCTGGGTTAGCGTTAACCGGCTTTCGAAAAACCTGGCCCCGGAAGGTTATTTGAGGTGCCTCAAAACAGTTTCCAGCACTTACATTTTTACGGATCGTTATAACCACACTTGATGCTACAATCATGGTATCAAAAAACTGCCTAATCATTGGGGAACACGTTGTTATCATTTTCGTGACGAAATAGGTTACCATAAGAACAGTATGACCTGCTAAAAACACACTTAATTACAGCTTTAGGGGCTTATAATTCAAACACGGCACGGTGAATTTTTTTTATATTATCAAATTTTAATAAGTATGATAAGAAGCAACTTTTGGCAAAGTTTTTCGAAACGTTTTTTATACCCAATTGCATGCCACTGGAGTCGATTAAATTAAATTTTAGCACACGGACGACGGGGCGACAAATTTACTTGCCTAGGATTTTAGGCACAAAAGAATTGAAAAGAGTTATGCGTACTGCTATAACCAAATGTTGCTTCCGCTGAAAAAGAAAACATATGAACTGTTTCGTACGCCGCTTAGCACTAAAATAGCTTTTGAGCGCGACATCTTCAACTGTTATTTGATGAAAAACAAACTTTCTCGAAAACTGTAAACCCTTAATTGAAGGCTAGTTAGAAAACACGGCAAGGTGTTATTACAATTTACGACAGCTGGCATTATTAGGAGACATTAAGACAACATATGACGTAGCAACAGTATGACCTGTTAAACCACACTTAATTACAGCTTTAGGGCTTATAATTCAAAAACGGCACGGTCAAACTTTTTTAAATTATCAAACTTTAATAAGCATGATAAGACGCAACTTTTAGCAAAGTTTGAAAAAATCTGTGCATAGAGTTCAGAGCCACCTTAAAGTTTTGAAAATGTAAGGTGGCTCTAAACCCTGTGTACAGAATGTTTTTTTTTTTAAGTGGTACTATGACGAAAATCGCATCTTTCCTATCTAAGCCATTTTAAAACATAAACAAGTAGTCTGTATGAGAAGAAAAATGCTGTTTACTATTTTCAAATATCTCTTTTCGTTCCAGAGATATTTAAGTTTTTAAAATATGCAGATTGGCTTAGTGATGATGTCATACACTCAACCAAATTTTGATCAAATATGATGAAGTAAGATTCTACTTAATGTGCTCAGCAATACGAACTTAACAGTTTTGTTACCATGGCAACATACTGGGTTCCAGACCTCCCCAATATTAAAGGCTTTTCTGCCCACCTTTGGCATTCCATTTTGATATTTGCTAATGGTGCCTCATATGCATGATCCAGCAAGCATATATATCTATTAGCTCGAGTTCCTCGCTTCGTTTAACGTTTTTCGAGCTGAAAATCACTAACATATTGAAATCAAGTGGGTGGGGACTGGAAAAGAGTGAGTTGCCATGGGAACAGAATTTTATATAACCGTAAACGTGTTTCCTGTAGAACTATTAGCCTACCAAGTTTCAATGATCCGTGTTGCAAATTGGCCAAGATAGCTCTATTTATATACTTGATATAATATTGGGTTGAGTGTATGACATCATCAGTCATCTCATTTGCATATTTTACACATTTTTCAAACTTAAATATCTTCGGAACTAATGCAGTATTTGCAAACGGTAAACAGCATTTTTATTCTTTCATGGTATTCTTTGTGATACACCTAAAAAATCAAGGCGTAAAAATTTGATCATGGTACCACTTTAAATTTGCCAAAAGTTGCGTCTTATTCTGCTTATTACAATTTGATAATATAAATAAATTTCACCATGCCATTAATTATAAGCCCTTAAAGCTGTAATTAAGGGTGTTTTTAGCAGGTCATTATGTTGCTATGGTAACTCAATGTGTCACGAAAATGCTAACAACGTATTCACCACTGATTGGGCAGTTTTCTTGGTACCATGATTGTAGCATTGAGTGATAAAAGATTGGTTATAATAACCCACCAAAATCTAAGTGCTGGAAACCGTTTTGAGCCACCGTTAGCTCCAAAAATGAAAAATTTCCTTGGAAACGTAAACGAGGGCATTTCTTATTTTTCTTGTTATGAAGATTTTTAATCGGTTTTGATCGTATCGCATTTACTGCATTGTATAGTTTTCGAGTACTGCTGTGTTCTGACCTACCGCCCTGCGCGCTCGACAAAAGCCGGCAAAACTCAAACAATATGTACACTGAAAAATGCAAATGCTCAATTAAACAGTGGATAAACATTGAAGTTACAAGCCTAGAGGAACATATCATTTACTTGTCGGGGGCATGACCAAAAGCCGTCGGTTTTCACAACTGTGCCCTAAATAACCTCTAATTTTTTTTTTTAAAAAAAAAAAGTAGTACTGAATCGAAATAAGGTTTCATTTAACCGTTACTCTCATTAGAGCAGTAATCAGCCACTGCTCTGGTCTTGCCTAAATGCGCTGCGCGAGTGGCTTAAAAAATTCGCGCCAATATACTTTGTCAACAAATTCGTAAAGTAAAAAGTAAAACCAAAAACCAATCGTGGCTCGCTCGCACGCGTTTTCCTGCGCCTTGCATGGCATCGACGACATTTTGGTTTTATGGTTTTACGACAATCAAATGGAAAATCGTTATGAATGTCTTCCTTATTATTTGCAGGTCTCTGCCGTCGTCTGAAATTCTCCACCAAGATTGATGGATATGCTCTTCAATTTCACGTCATAAAAAAATTTGATCTTTCCATTCATGTGGGACCATCAGTGCATAGTGCCTGTACTCATCGATGTATAATGGACCCCGTGTGTGTATCCGTCAACATCGGTCCACCAACTCACGAGAAGTTTATCTGCGAACTTAGCGATTCAGACCATATGAAACACCCTGAAGATCTTAAAAAGAGGGAAGGCTCTCTGTACATAGGCACTGAGGTGAAGACATTAATCTGAACATAAGATATATTTTCGTGTTTTTTTTTTAATTTTGACCCCAGAAACGCACGTAAATTTTAGGCATAGATGTAAAAACACTTCTGAAAAAGAATTAACAAACTGAATGGGAGTACTTTATTCTTATCAGAACCCGTGCTTCAGTAACCCATGTCTTCATGATTCAATTTGCCTGGACGGATATACGGACAAACAGTATCTCTGTGAATGCCAGTCTGGTTACACTGGGGAACAATGCGAAGAAGGTGAGGCTAACAGAACTAACGACTAATATTACTGCGTTTGCTGATTCACGCAAACTTTATGAACACTATAAATGTTTCATGAAGATAATTAGGACTTACTTTGCAAGACGCATATAACCCGAATAGTTAAAATTGATGACTTGAAATTTGTTTCAGGACTTTCAGAATCACCTTCTGTGTAAGCAGCGTGGACGAATCTGCGTTACAAAAATGTTGCTTGTTTGCTAATAGTTCTGCATCGGTTTTAACTGATATCTGAGGCTGGGTCCAGAGTTCATTGTTTATTTCCCAGTTGCCCAAGTAATTCATTATCTTTGTTCAGATATCAACGAGTGTGCCATCAAAACAGACAACTGCAGCCTCCATGCAATCTGTAAAAACACTGAGGGATCCTTCAACTGTAGCTGCAAGGATGGATTTAGTGGAGATGGCATCATTTGTACTGGTAACTATAAACTTCTTTTTGATAAATTTCTAAATACTGTCATTTGTTAAAATCATGACGAAAATGATAATGATAAAGAAGTATTTTGCGTAGAGTTGCAAATAAGACCTACTTAACTTCAGTTCACGTTACTTTTGTTTGTTTAGATATCAACGAGTGTGCCATCAAAACAGACAACTGCAGCCTCCATGCAATCTGTAAAAACACTGAAGGATCCTTCAACTGTAGCTGCAAGGACGGATTTGGCGGAGATGGCATCAATTGTGCTGGTAACTATAAATTTCGTTTCCATCTATTTGAGCACAACTGATTCATTTGTTAAATGATAACGAAATTGATAACGATAATGAAGTATTCTGTACCGAAGTAAATCGGCCAGCTGGAAAATAGCAACTTAACTCTGGACTGAACCATCAATTAATTTGACCGTGAAGAGGTTATTTTTTGCTTGATCAATGAGCTGCATTGCCATTTCTTTTTTTATAGTCCAGAGAGATATATGTCGTCTAGAACAGTTTTTTCAAACAACAGGGTTCAGTGCACTTGGGTTGACGTTTCTCGTTTCAGCCTAAGCCGCGAAGGCATTTGTAATGGCGTCTGTCCATTTTGTGCCTGTTGCCCAGATTGCTGATGACGAAATTGATAACGATAAGGAAGCACATCTGTTCAGGAGTGCAAAATAACCTACGTTACCGGTGACCAAGACATACCTACATATTTTAAAACATTATTCCACGAGCGCGCGTTGGATATGAGATGGTAGATAGCCAACAAGCACGAGTGGAATAATTGTTTTGTTAAAAACGCCCCTAAAATATAGAAAAATAGACTAAAATAAAAATAAAAACGCCCCAAAAATTCACACGTACGATTACCATATTTGTAGAGCATGGTATAATGGCTCATAGCCCATGATGGCTAAGCCAATGAAAACTCTCGAATTGCATTATCCAGTGACTCAGTTTTTAATATTTTAAATTATCTGTAATGTCAACCTCAGACCGCGAATTCTTCCCCCCAATGAACAGTCGTGATGTACAAGTACGAATGTGGAAAAGCAGCCCGTTCGCAGGTTAAAGTTACTCAGAGACTTGAGGATATGGTCGGTCGTAACCTTAATGGTACAGCTGATACCTGGTTGGCTCATTTTGCGAGGACTTTTATGAAGAGCTAGGGGTATCTAAATATATATTCCACTGAAAGCTAAGAATACCCACTACTTTTTTGTACAGCAAATATTTTGTCTTAACTATTGCGACAGCCTCCACAATTTAAGACCATTTAAAGAAATTTAGGTCAGTTTTTCATGCGTCTGTCCTGTTATTAATCATGAATTTCGTCATAACACTGTCAAAGTAGCTGTGGATCCACGAGGCGATAGCCGAGTGGATCCGCAGCTATGAAAGATTATATATTTCAACTGCGGAGAAAGATATGAAGATATGATTGATTGATAATCTCGGTTATATACACAACTTAAGCAGTTGTGAAATTAAAGCCTTCAGGCTTTAATTTCACAACTGCTTAACTAGTGTGTATAACTGCGATGATCAATCATATCTACAGATCTTTCTCCGCAGTTCAATTATATGATCTTTCATATGTTCATTTGCATTCTTCATCATCTACGGGTATATTACGAACTCATGATCACAATATGACCAGCTCCCAGTTGGCTTAATAGCTCAGTTGGTAGAGTGCTGCACCAGCACCGCAGAGGTCATGGGTTCGAGTCCCGTTCAGACCTGAATTTTTTTCAGGTTTTAATTTCACAACTGCTTAAGTTGTGTGTATAACTGTGATGATCAATCATATCTTCATACTTTGCTCCCTTTATTACTTAGCTTTCAGTGCGATCTTTACAAATCTCGGTGCGAGTGGAAGAAATGGTCCAACAACACTTGGGAGTCACTACACAGGTCAGCATCATGACGGTCAAGTTACACTGTCTAGCGGTATTCAACAGTGGACTGTGCCGTACACTCGTGATTACAGAATAGAAGCAGTAGGAGCAGCAGGGGGGTACGATAGCGCTGAAAAGAGTGCTCAGTACCGCGGCAGAGGTGCAAGAATGAGCGGAACTTTCAGCCTCTCTAAAAGTGAAATCATTCAAATACTGGTTGGTCAAGAAGGAGGAATCAACAATAATCAGATTAGTTCTGGTGGCGGTGGTGGAACCTTTGTAGTGAGAGGAAGCAACTCGCCTTTGATAATAGCTGGAGGTGGTGGAGGTGTATCAAAGGTACGCTCAAGACATCCAGGGTGTGATGCCAGCACGAGCACAACAGGGAACCCTGGGTACAAGTCATGGTCAGGGGGGAGCAATGGACATGGAGCAAAAACTTCTGATGGTCGGTATTATTCAGGTAAGAAAATATTATGTCATTAATTTTACTTAAGCAACATCAGTTTCAACAGGAATCTTATCGTTGAACTCATTAAAAGATAACGTTAAACACTTTTACTCCTTATAATCCATCTAGTCATGTATTAGGGTAAAATACCGTGGAATTCCGAAAGCACCGTCCCTTTAAAGAAGACACCAAAGGAGAAAGTCTCTGTTCTTAAGCGCAATGCAGATGGGGCAGCCTGACTGCAGGACTGACTGAACAACTTGAAGAGTTATTTGCGATTTTATTTCGCACTTAACTGAATTTTCTTGAACTATGATTACAAACCGTATTTGTCTAGCAGCAGACTCAAATGATGTACTGTAGTGTAATCAGTCGTACTGCGATATATTGCGACCATTATACTTTTGGCCTACAGTACCAACGTTTAGGGCCTTTTTTGTTGATACAGGCTGCTTTGATTATGTGGGTAGTTAGGAACATACATAAACGGAACTTTTAAATTCGTGTGTTACGCGCCCGCTTTGTCTGAAACGACGGTTACCGTACAAACGTTTTTTAACCATCCGAAAGTTACGGCTACCTGTAAGTAACAGCCCCTTTTGCCTGCTAAATTCGAAAATGGGGTCCGTTACTTTCGGAATTCTCCGGTAGTCGAAAACGTCAGCTCTGTTTCCAATATTTTATTGCTTTACATCCTCTCTAACGTTTAATATTTTGATTAATCTGAGGATAAGTATTATCATCTAACCTAACCTTTCAAAGCAAAGTCAAAATATTAACAAAGGAATGCAAGGGTAAAAATTTGTTGAGTGGGTGGGGGGGAGGGGGAAGGAGGGGCTTTGCCCGAATCAAACTTGTTGGTCACAAAAGCAAGATGAGGATTTTTTTTGTGACGTCACGTTGCTTCGCCATACCGGGAGAGCACGAGTAATCAAAATATAGTGAAAATATTTTCGGTAAGTGGAGATCAACAATTCTAAAAGAATAATAAAAACAAACACGAGACTCCATTGGTCTTTATTTTACCATAATTAGTTCAGATTCACTAATTCTACATTCTTTTCTACTTCTTTATTTATTGTACATTCAACTGTGAACCAATGACGTTATTTTTCAATTGTATAAAACGTTACAAAGAGATCATAACACGGTAATAGTACTCTAAAACGTATCAAAAACGTGCTTTCAAAGTATAATACCTCATTAGATACAGGATGGAGTCTATTTTCCTTTTTTTAGGTGGCGGTGGTGGTGGCTTTTACTCCAGTGGAAGAAGTGGAATTGATTTTGGTGGTACCGAAGGAAATGGTGGAGAGGGAGGTAAGGGATTTCTCCGGGGAGGAGTGGGTGGAAGAGCCCATGGAAATGTCATGGGAGGATTTGGTGGTGGTGGTGGTGCGCATGGATTGGGAGGTGGTGGTGGAGGCGCTGGAGGGTACTCTGGTGGAAGCAGTGGAGATAATAAAGGTGATTCCTGCGGGGGAGGGGGAGGATCCTATAACGCTGGAACAAATCAGGAAAATGATTGCTGCTACAAAACAGCTGGCCATGGTCAGGTCACCATTACATTACTGTAAAAAAATTTAAACTACTTATTACGACATACTGGTAATTAGACCAGATTTGGAGCGAAAGGAAAAATTCTTCATCAAACGACCTTAAATAGAGTCGAGCTTTAGTTGTCAGGCATTAGTAAGGCAGTCTAAATAGTTTGGAATTGGACTGACTTAATGTTAACGTTTTACCTCGTTTGATGTATTTTAAGTTTCGTAAATATAAATAAGATTTACATTTACATTTTTTAAATTTCAAAACATCAGATAGCTTTTCTCAACTTCTCCAAGGACAATTTACACTGTGGCTTTTAATACCGCTCTTTAATAATTGTAATTCGAGTTTTTTCCTAATGTTACGCTCCTGCTTAATAGCCGACTTTCAGCATTTTCAAAAGCCTCCCAAAATATACATGTATAGTCTGTATGAAACATACAGCAGAATACGGCATGAAGATATGAATTTATTTCCAAGCGGTAAAAACAATATTTTACGAACGAGCGTATCAAGTGAGTAAAATATTGTTTTTAACACGAGTAAAACTCGCATCTTCAAGACTCCATGTTATTTTCTTTTTATGATATAGACAAACCGACTGTTTTCGCAAAAAACCGTCAAAAAGCGGGAAAGACGTCATCAATTTGATTCTCACTAGCGAGGATATAATGCAATATGTTTGAAGAAGAGGAGTTTTATGTAGACACATTATGCTTATCATTCTTCATGGACTTAGAACAGTGTCGGAAGGCACGATGGCTTCATGGTTAGTGCGCTCGTCTTCGGATCGAGCGGTCCGGGTTCGAGCCTTGGCCGGGACACTGGGTTGTGTTCTTGGGCAAGACACTTTAATCTAACAGTGCCTCTCTCCACCCAGTTGCATAAATGGGTACCCTGCGATGGACCGGCATCCCATCCAGGGGGAAGTAGAAATACTCCTAGTCGCTTCGTGCAACAGAAACCGGGCTAAGCTCGGGCCTAATTGGCCACTTGGCTTGAATGCAGACTTTCAGCGACCAAACTTAACCCTAGTTAAGTTTGGTCGCCTGTGCTTTTAGCTAGCCTGTGCTTTTATAATTCCCTTGGTTGGGGGGAAAGGCGGGGGCTGGTCTCTTTGTACTTCTCCAAGTTTCTCCAAATGTTGCCACGCATTAAAACGTCTATTCACGTGACCTAAACAATTACCATACTAAAATGCTCCCGTATAAAATATATTTCGGCCAATGTTTAGCCAAACTGACCAAGCAGGCTTGGTCAATAAAAGATTTTTATATAGCACACAGGTTTCCATATCTCGTTCAACGACAAGGGATTTGGACGAGACGTGAAGCGTTTCACGGGTGCACAATCTTCCCACCCTACGGGAAAGACCAGCTGCCAGCATTGTATATGTGAACTTGGACGAAAACAGCTGTCCACAGTTGCGACCCTGCTCTATCGGTTCTTGTGATATTGGTGTCTCGAAACGTCTTTCACGTAGTATCAGCCTTGCAGTCTATTGTTTGTCATTATTTCTTTTGGCTGGTCAGATCTCTTGTAGATCCTACGTTGGCAGCGTTTTACGTATGCGGTCCCTTGCAGTTTCTGGTTTCTCATTGTCTTCCGAGAAGAGCGAGTCTTGCCGAGGCATTGAACAGGTACGACAAGCAGGAGGAAGAAAGATAAAGCCGTTTCTTAGAAAATGACTCAGAAAAAATACTCGAGCAGTCTCAGTGACAGTAGAGCGAGACTAAACCAAGCACAAAATTGGTCTTGGTAAGCCGAGAACCATTGCGGCTTATCTCGAATTTAACAAACCCAATGAACGAAATGTTTGCGAGATTAATTTATTTAAAAAATTCAACTTTTCTCAGTCTCAAAATAATTGTTGAAACACTGATTGATGTCAGGAATGACACATCAAAACATCACTTCTTAAAATCAGTTAAAGTAAACACATAACCTTGCTTTCCGATACGAATGTTCCAGTCCGTTTCAGGGCACAGCAGTGAGCACAGTAAAGCTCACTACAGCTCACGGCCAACTGTATCGCACCTAAAAGGTATCTCCGACACTATTTCAAACGGATTTGAGAATCACCAACCACGGAGGACACAAATTTCCACCGTCATTAACGCTCCTTTCATTCAAAACTAGAATCGAATGGCCTCCAGATTGGGGTAACCCGAAAACACTGATCCCCGGTCCGCGGACCCCCACTACGGACCGGGTCCGCGGACTACCTATGGACCGGTCCACGGACTGCCCCTACAGACCCCCTCTACGGGCCAACCCCCAAAAATATAATAAAAATTAGAAATAAATACTTCACTCATGGGTTGTCTAATAGATTACTCGTCTCGGCGAATTTTCGAGTATTACACTGTGCAAATGTAATTGACACCCTTCTTCCCCCCGCCCCCCCGAAAAAAAAGCCTATAAGCTTTATTCAGCGTAAGGAGATGCCGATGGCGAAAAGACGGAAAATTGTTACATTGCATTCGTGGCCCCATCTGACTATGGAAGATGAGTTTTTAGGTAGTTCAAGCTTGTTTGTATCCGTAACTACGCTGAGCAAATTGTGAAGCCTGGAACGAGTTCACGAATCCACGTGAGAATGGGCTGAACAAAATGGTGGAGGGGAAAGAGCACAAATTCCGAGGCTTCCTGGAGGCTTCCTGGAGACTTTCACTGCCTTTCATATACAGTATGGCCACAGCAAAGGAAATGGCAATGTGCAATGATACAACTTGCGCCCGAGCTTGAACCCCAAGAACGTTGAATTTGCAAAATGTAAAGTTTGAAATTTCAACCGACACAATCTATTAGACAACCCATAACTGAAATATTTCTTTCTTTTGTTTTTTTTTGTTTTTGTTTTTGTTTTTTCATTCTAACTTGGGGGTGGTCCGTAGAGGGATCCGTAGGGGTAGTCCGTGGACCGGTCCATAGGTGGTCCGCGGACCGGGGGTCAGTGTTTTCGGGTTACCCCTCCAGATTGACCGCAACCCAGGGGCGGGCCCGCCCCTGCCGCAACCGCAAGTTTTCCCAGCGTATTTTTCAGCTCCTGCAATATTCAAGGCAACGTCCAAGCTTTCCGGCTCTCAGAGCTGCTCTGATGACAAAAACTGACTTGACTTTTCCAGCATTTTCTTTAAGATTTGTAGATTTCGCAGCTCAATTCTGCTTTCGCTGCAAGTTTTCATTCCATGAGAAGCGACGCTCGAGTCAAGTTTGACAGTGGCGCGATTTTCCTGGACCAATCACACTTTGCTACACATGGCAACCAATGAGATTGCTTCATTTTGTGTAGACAACAGATTACGTCAAATGGCTTTTTTCGTGTTCGCCAAAGTGGGCAAAGACCTGTACGGGTCCGCAAATGATCCCAGGACCGCAAATGATCCCGGACCGCAAATGATCCCGGACCGCAAATGATCCCCAAATTGGGCCGCAAATGATCCCGGACCGGAAATGATCCCCGATAGAGACCGCAAATGATCCCGACTAAAAAATAAGGAATGGCATGGACGGTAGGATGGTGTAGATAGGGAATTGGCGTACGTGAATACCGATGTTTTTATTAAAGCCATCTTATAATTATAATGGCTTACAACTTGCCTTTTTTTTTTTTTCATACTTTCGACTAAATTTTGTTGCTACCTACGATGTTATGAATATCTCCACTCAATCATCAAAACACGACTTGGCTTTCATTTCTTTGCAACTCTCAGTACAATTATGATCAGTGCAACATACGCTACATATCCTCCTTTGTTAGAGATTGATATTTCGGTGTTATAGTTAAATCACATTTTATGAGGGTGGTAAAGGAGAGTATAGATCACGTTTCACGGAATATCAAGTAGCCCTTTCACAATTCACGAAAACTACAACATTGGCATTTCACGCTTCACGGAAAATAAAAGAGAACGTTTTGGAAAATCACGGTTCACGGTGACTATGGAAATCACGATTCACGAGGGAAAAAATGGCTATTTCACATTTCACAGGAAATAAAAAGGGCCGATCACGGGTCACAAAAATACTCTTTACCACCCTCTTTTATCAGCCATTAACGCCACCCGTCTAAAGTTTTAAACTAAAATCTAACCATGAAGCAACTATTAAGAGTGAATGCCTATAAAAATGGACCTAAATCGCCTATCAATGGCACAAGTCGAAAAATTGGTTTCGCTTGTATTTTGTCCATAGATAGGTCCTAGTAAGAATAGAAACGGACCATAGTTAGTTTCTGCTAATACAGCTTTCTTTGGTAGAAATACGCCAAATACGATTTCGACCCGTCTGGGCTCAAAATCTACTTCCGGTTTTGCTGAATTTTCCGAATATTTGATTGCTTCGCGCTCCGCAGAACAGCTACTTGAGAATCTTTCAATAGATTTTATATTCAGTTCAGGTCTTCGTAGTATGTCTGAGCGAAAAATGAAATAAATCAAAGTTAGTTTTGGGCCCGAAAAGAGATAAAACTGACACGCAAAATTTTACAGTATGCCGCAGGAGAATTATTGCATAAAAACATCGCCATATTTTTCTATGGGCTACAACTTTAAATACCATAAAAACACTTTCTACGGGTTAAATATACACCCACCTGTTAGGATATCGAAAAATATCTCTGGGCAAATGGTTTCAAGTCGCCCGCCTTGGCCTGTGTTTCTCGTAGATTTTGCCCAAAATTCGCCGTTGGGATGTAAACAATTGCGTGACGCGGAGAGCCACTCTCGAGTAAAATATTCGTTTCCAGCAATCCGATCAAAGCAATTTTTGAAAAGTTGTGTGGATAAAATAATGGAAAATGTTTTTTTTTGTTTAAGTTAGTATAAATATATATGTTTTTTCATTTGCATTGGAACACCCACGACATCCCTAATAAAGAACGTTACTACAGTACTCCGAGAAATGATTTTAACACTTGTTTGTTTTATAGATTTCACTGATAACTTACAATACAGTGGCAGTTTTAGAGATATACTTAACCAGTCCTCTATGGTTTATGGCAATTGAATCATTGACTGACAAACAAGAGAAAATGACAGATAAAGTCAAGTGGAAATACCATAATTTCTATAAACTACTAACTGCGTGACGGCATCTCAGCTCTTCTAGCTGTGTAGAAAATTGTACCTACACAATATGCTCAAGCTAGAAAACCTGGAATTTCTTGAGTTGAATTGGCCGAGGAAGAAATTGCGTTTAAGTTTCAATCATACTGGGAAAAAAATCCATCTTTTCTACTTTGGTTGTTTGATCAATTACACGAAATTTGCAGATCATATCACTGGTAGACAAATCATGTAAACATTACAGTGGTCGATCTAGGATTAGGTTTACACTAAAGGAGTTTTTTTGGATTCGTAAAAGTTCCTGGATTCATCAATTTTAGAGTATTCAGATTAGTAGAGGTTTACAGTGAAAGGATATTCGGATTCTTAACCGTTTATACACGACGATAACTCCGGGAACATTCATGATGGAATGGTTAACAAGCAGTTTGTTGCCTCGACCACGAGAAACAAAATGCCTCCGAAAATAAGGCTAGGGGTAGGTTGAGACAGTCTGAAGCTTTCTTTCAACTCGCTGACCACGGTACTGTTATCCATCATGTCAGGTCCCTCCAGGTATTTATTCTGGTCTTTACTTAATATCTAGAACCGTCGAGGTTTTTGATCGTGCCATCGTCGTCATCTGCGCAGTAAAGTATAAATTGGATTTCTGAGGAGTATGGCATTACCCATTATAAAAGTGATTACCTACACCTGAAACAGCACGAGGTAATCGCCCAGCGACCGCCATCAAATAGCCATCAATATGACTACGACTCGACTACGACTGGATCATATAATCCGCCATTTTCGTTCCACCGCAAACTCAAAAGATCACAGACGAAAAAATATCCGGATTCGAGAGAAAATCGTTTACACGACAAAACTCTCCGGATTCAAAAGTTTTCGGATTCAAAGTTCCCACTTTAAATTCCGGATTCAAAAACTCCGGAGTCACGACCAAACCGGGGAGTTTTTATTTCGGATTCGTCCACTTTTGTGTAAACGGCAAAATCAATCCGGCACTAAAACGTTCCGGATTCATCACGAATCCAGAACAATTTCCTCTAGTGTAAACCTACAATCCTGGCCATAAGTTGTTGGGACACCTCCCCTTTATGCGCGCTAAGACCCACGATTTCAACTACGTCCGTAACGTTTTAGAACAAAAGATGAATAGAAGCAAGTACAATTGACCCCCCTCCCCGCTAGCAATGTTGCATGAAAATGAAGCTATTCTGAAGACTAGATCGGATGTGGGAAAAAAGGAAAAAGGGACAATAGAAAGTGGTTAGATAGTCGTGTTGGAACCAAACGCGATTGCTAAAAAATCGCTATTATTGGAATAAGACGTGAATATCTATCTTATCGTCTCTTTAGTTCGACAATACTGTTCTAGGAGGCGAACAATTCTTGAAACGTGGCTATTCTGAAGCTATCATCAAGGATTTTTTTTTTTCTTCAAGATTTTTATCAACATTGACAGGGGGGAGCGGGGTAGGTGGGCTTGCGCGGTTTTGGTCTTAAGAGAGGCTCCCTGTGAAGTCATCTGCCGTAACTGTCCCAACACTTTTGACCAGGATTGTAGTCTTAAATGAACAGCGAACATCCATCTTGTTTTGTTCGCGGAAGTCGGTCACAGAAGAGCGAACTTCAATGAAATATATATATAATTTGATTAAGCAATTAACCAAAAATAGGTTGGCCGCCAAAACAGTTTAGGGTTTAGCCTAAATCTAACCTTAAGTTTTAAGACTGAAGAAAAAAAGAAAAAAAGCATTGAGCATTTCAGTTGTTTGAAAGAGAAACATTCGCGCACAATGAACTATATGTATAGTACGTGCGTAACCTGGAAAGCAATGCGTCCAGCACAGTAATTGTTCAAATTAACAGCTTACCGAGACACTCGCACTGTCCATGCCTCTTATATATGATTTAAACTTTTAGGATTTGTTTACTTTACTTTTTCCGACTCTTAAACAGGAGAAAAGGCACTAAATGTGCTGGTACAAATAAAAAGGTTTAACCGAAAATCGATCCGTCGTAATCAGCAAATACAAATTTAATCACTGTAGCGTTCCTTCAGATCACGTAAGGCTACAAACCAACAATATCAACTTGTCATTACGCTTAACAAATGAACTTAGAACGATTTTCTTTCTAGAACTCGTTCTTGTAATTAAAATGATCAAAGAAAGAACGACAGCCTAAAACGACATAGCAGTAACACCCGAACTCCAAGTAAATTGCTTTTAATTGGCGTTTTTAATTAACGAAATTTCCAAAGCGATGACTTTCAAAATATTAAAGTCAAAAGTGGTCCATTATGTTTTTCTTTTTTCACCCAAATGTTCTAAGACAGCCATCCGCGGTTTGTTGGAAACGAATTATGTATTCAGGATGATCGCCAGCGTCACGCAATTGTTTACATTCTCACGGCGGTTCAGGGAAAATTTATGAGAAGCACAGGCCAAGGCGGGCGACTTAAAACCATTTGCCCAGAGATATTTTTTGATTTTCAAACAGGTGGGTGTACAGTTAACCCGTAGAAAGTATTTTTATGGCATTTAAAGTTATAGCCCATAGAAAAATATGGCGATATTTTAGTGCTATAATTCGTTTGAAACACATCGTAATATTTTGCGTTTCTGTTCGATCTCGTTTCGGGCTCAAACGAAACCTCGATTTATTTTTTTTTCCGCTCAGTCATACCATGAAGACCTGAGCTGAATGTGAAAACCATTGAAAGATTCTCAAGTAGCTGTTCTGCGGAGCGCGAAGCAATCAAATATTCGAAAAATTCAGCAAAACCGGAAGTAGATTTTGAGCCCAATCGGAAAAAAATCGTTTTTCGCAAATTTCTCCCTCAAAAGGCTGCATTAGCAGAAACTAACTATGGTCCGTTTGTTTACTAGCTAGGGCCAATTTATGGGCAAAAAATGAGCAAAATCGATTTTTCGACTTGTGCCGTTGTTTGGTCCATAGTTATGGGCACTGGCTCTTAAGGAAGACGCTGTCACCTGAGTAGACCCACAAGCTTACAACGCTTCATCACTCTGTGAAACCCCTAGTGTGTAGTACTGGAAATTTGAACAAATTTATTTTGTAATTTTTCCTTGGTCGTATTTTGGCTTTAATTCCTCGGAAATGACTACTTGAGTATTCTAAGAAGTCAAAATTCCAAGTTATAGCTATGAAGTTCAGCTCCATAACCAAGCAAGGGCAAGGCTTGCACTTCGTTTTGACGAGTTAGATGTTTGATAGATGTTTCATACTATCGCCACCGGGATTTCGAGAATGTTTACAAGAATGTGTTTATCTAAGACTTATAATTCAATAGATCGTCTTCACGTGACGTGTTTTTATCTTCATCAGGCATAAGAGGCGGTATATTTATATCTGTTTACAATTCGCGTGCTTCGTTTGGAAACCAGGGCATTTTGAATTTCAGGGTTATGGAGGTTGCGTGACAAAAGGCTACGATCGAGTTTGTTGAAAAATATATACTTGTACATGTTGTCACCTTCCTCTGATATAAATCCATGCCATTCCTTATTTTTTTTATCGGGATCATTTGCGGTCCAATATGGGGATCATTTCCGGTTCAATTTGGGGATCATTTGAGGTCCGGAATCATTTGCGGTCCTAGGATCATTTGCGGACCCGTACAGGCCCGCTTTCGAGTTATGTTGAAAGATTTTGAAATAAAAAAGCGCTTTATCCGTGGTAGTTTGTTGCGTTATTATATAAAACTAGCCGCTTTGCTGCGTGTACCCAGGCAGTCGTTATACTGAGAAGCACTAGCTATATTGCAATTGAGCTAAATGTTCTACATTTGAAGTTGTATGAAATTCAATCGAATCGATGTGCTTAAGCTCTTCTGGTTTTGATTGCATTTCTTGGAATCGATTAATAGCTTATTACACGTTTGCAGGTCTTTAGGGCGTGAAAAGAGTCCAGGTCTTTATATCAGCCTATAACGTTTCAGTCTATTTTCCTCAGCCTTTGTCGTTGCTATTTGCGTTTCTCAAGCCTGCGAGACATTTTGAATTTCCGAGTTATGGCGGTGCGTGACATAGACCTACGAACGCGTTTGCCGAAAAACATATACTTATGTCGTGATTTTCAACCCAATCAGCAGTTAAAGTACTAGGAAAAGTGCTTACGTAAATAATTGTTTGTTCAGTACAGTACAAACATTTCAGTCGCCTAGATAGCCAAAGTAGGCTCCAGATGTTTACACTATTTTCCGGCCGCAATGTTGGCGTACCGCGGAGGTACCGGTCTCTGTAAGTTTGTGCAAAATATTTCGACGAATATCTGAGCTTGGGAAAACGCACCGACTTAAAAATTAGCGAAGTGTCATCTTTATTAATCTCCCATAACATCCCAATTTCTTGATTTAATCCACTAAATGGTTGTCGAATAAATTTTTTATTGCGTCAGGATTGCGTGACAGTGCAAGCCAAGAATTGTTTTGCTTGGGTCAACATACATGTACATTAGTTTCTTTCAGCTTAAATGTACAATAATTCGCTTCATGAGTTTCACTCTTGTAAAGACACGTAACTCTGTTACAAGAAAATAACGAGAAAATATCGTTTAGTTCGAGACTTTATCTTTATTATACTTAACGAAGGTGTGCTCGGACAGATATATTCGTAAACAAATTTTCTAACCTTTCTGCTCTTGGTGCTCAGACGTTCTTGAGTTTGTGCTGGGATTCTACTTTGTTCACCATCATACGATGACGCTTCTGAAGATGCTTTTTATCAAGTTGAAGAGTTGATAGCTACGGTTGACGGCTCCTTTGGTATAACATGATTCTTGATAAATTCACTCAAAATGTTCGCTTGTAAATTGATCTCTCGTAAGGCTTGTAGACCGACCCGTTCCGAAAACGCTTAATGTCCTTTAGTGTTGGTCTATCTCGAACGGTGTGTTCGTTTGTATATGATTTCATCGCCCCAGAAATCATGGAATCCGTGCTAACTTTTCACGACGACAACTTCTGTAAATTCCATGTGCTGTACGCATGCACAGGTGACGCAAAAAAGAGAAGCCGAAATTTAAACCAAGGCCTCACTGCCTGGGTAAAAAATAGATTCCATGTTGCCGTGCGTCTGTTCAGTAATAGATCACAGAAGACGTCAAAATGTGGTAAGAACATTAGTGACACACTCGGCTATCGCCTCGTGTGTCACTTATTTGTTCTTACCACATTTTGAAGTCATCTGTGATCTATTACTGAACAGACGCACGGCAACATGGAATCTATTTGTTAATTAGATCACGACGTGTTCACACTTAGATGTAACTGACGGTGTAATCGGCTTGTAAAAATTTACTGTTTAATTTCAAGCAAAGAAACTACAAATAAAACCCTCAACAGTTTTAATACCTCCTAAAATAAATTATATAATAAGTCTGATATCGCATAATGTATATAGAAATGTAACGGCTACACACTGAAAAACGAAATAAATTAATAAAGATGTATTTTCAGTATAATCATAACAATTACAATTTCCTCAAATGTGATTGGTGCATAAACTGCTGTATTTTGCTCAAATTAATCTGCAAAGTTGTAATCGGACAGTGTAATCGGACAGTTGGCTGTAATCGGACACCTGTAATCGGACAGTTACATGACCCAATCATTTTACGTCCTCTCCACTAAATCCACCAATCACAACATTGATTACAGTCACAAAAGTAACCACTGACTGAGACTGACTTTGTGAAATTGTGGAGGTTTAGTCTCTGGTGACTGTTTTGAAAGAGACTTGACAGCAATTTTGCGAGCTGTTCTCCATATTTTATAATTATTATATTTAAAATAACAATAAAAAGCTCTTTATCAAATGAAACTTTTACTTTTGTGGGAAATTGTAATTGTTATGATTAATTGGCAACAGGACATCGTGTCGTCCAATTCAGTCTGTAATCATACTCGTGATTAACAAATCGGACTCCCGCTTCGCGGTCGTCCGATTTTGTTAATCACTCGTATGATTACAGACCGAACTGGACTCCACTCAGTCCTATTACCATTATTAATTATCAAACATAAATTAAAAGTTTAGATGGAATGTATGCCGTCAGCTTTCAAACATGTGCCCTAGGTTTATTGTTTTCTATGGAGCGGACTCTTTTTTAAAGGTGTTTGCAGCTTTTCTATAATGTAAATATGGAAACAATTTCTTCACTCAACAACACACAGGTTTTAACCATTCACAGCGCTGTGACAGGGTTATTAAAAGAAGTTTCGTGCTAGGACTCAATACTTAATTTAACCAAGGCACACTTTCGAAAATTCACAGTATACCTAATAACAACTGAAAAAATAAAAAATAAATACAGGGAAAATATGTGTAAGAAAATCATTAAGTGTGTATCTACCACATAAATGAAACTAATCTTAAAATCTTAAATCTAAAAAGGAACTAAAACTGTTTAACCATGGAAAGATTTTAAAAACAGCAACAACGTCAATAAGCAGTTCCCTCAATCAATCAATGAATTTTAAAATTACAACTGAATTTTCCTGGACAAGAAAAGAATGAGGCAGTTCGAAATCTTTTTTTGCAAACAATTGCTTTTTCCCAGTTTAGTATTGTACATTACAACAAGATGTTTCGCTATAACCTGTTACGCCTAAAGATATTCTTCGCAGTGTTTGTTAAGTAATTTAACTACACGCAAAATTCTGTTATCTCATGTCAAGTCTTGGCTACTGGTTGACCACTTCAGGTGGTATTGGTATCTCTCATTCCAAGGTTAAACAAAAACGATATCCCTTTTTACCCTTCACTAGGAAAGAGTATTGAAGTAAAACAATCTACATAGTTTAAAAAATGTAATGGGGAAAATGTTAGCAATAAAAAATGACAAAACAGAAAAGTCATGTTCGTGAGCTATCACTTGTATGTTCACACGCAAAGATTTCAACAACAAACCGAAGAGACAGAATCAAGTTATTTAGCAAATTTCCTCAACCAAGAGCTGTGCTTTGTAATGTCGCTGTGAGGCCTACATTAACGACCACCCTTTCTTGGAGAAAATGAAAATACTACGATTCTCCAACTCAATGAAATTCAACTTTTTTGTCATTCAGGAATCTGCAAGAACATAAAACACGGGACAAAAAATGTTAACAAGGTCAAAAGAGCCAACAAATAATCTTGAGCCAACGAAAGCTGATAACCGAGTGAAATCTTTATCCTAGACAATCAAAATAGTTGTGTACCCTCCTTAATACCTTCACATGGTACATTGCAGTTGAGTAGCTGTTGGAAGATCAAGACAATTCGAATAATCGTTTTGCATTATTCTATCATTTCCTGCTTAGTATGTATCAATTGTAAACATATAATGAGCTGAAGGTCCACGTAACTAAAAATAATGCTGGGCTGGTTCAAAATTAACACGCAACGTGCAAAAGTTAACAACCATCACCTTTACAAACACCAAATCAAGACTTGCACCAATGTGACTTACTTGATATGGTGTTGTCAATGTATCTTTCAGGGGGGTACTCTGGGGCATCATTGGCAACTGTCACTTGATAGTAGGAGTATGGTGCCCGCCGTGCTCTAAAACAGAGAAAGAAACGTACAAGTTAACGATCGAATCTTCTGAATGGCAGCCGCCGGATCTTGACAATGCATTGCTTGAGATTGGCCTACATGGTAAATATGAAACCAAGGTGCAGTTTGCACAAGTAGTCGCTATGATCCTTAAAAAAAGGTGTCTGAGAGAAAACCGCCAAATATCACAGCAAACCCATAGAGTTTTATTCATATATTCCAACAAAAATGTACCCCAGTTCTCTCAACACGAGCTTCACAACAGATTCATTTAACTACCGCACAAATAAATGGCACTCAAAGTTTTCCTGTTACGCGCACAGTCTGCTAACGCAATCTTCACAAGATCAAATTCAGCCATGTGAAGTTGTAATGAGAAAAGGAAGGACTTGTCACGACGCTTGTACGAGCAAAAACAACTTAAGTCAGCTCGGGCACCTATGGCTCATCAAAAAACGGGATGCCGAGACATAAACAGTTGAAGAAGGAAAATCACAAAGCAGAAAGGGAATAGGAACTGGCCTGCTGTACTCAGGAGGCAACTCAAACTGGTCAGTGAATAGAAAGTTAAAATTATTTCATACTGAATGGCAGAGAATGAAGTCTCACTGCACTGAACAAATTCACAACAAGGATAGTTTACCTTACACACTTGATCACAATTGGTACAAGGAGACAAATAAAACTCAAGAAAGTCTGAAATAATAATAAGAAGAATAATAAGAAGAACAACAGTCAGAAGTAAGGTACAAAATATCTAAACAGAAGAGAGGAGACGGCAAAATCAAATACAATTAATATATTAAAACTAAGAGCTCAAGGTGAATTGCATGGGCAATAATGAACCAAGATTACATTACCTGTGACTCTAATTAAATTTAAGGTAAATCAATGTACAACCATAGGTATGAAAACAAGACAGAGTTGAAAATCGCTTTGGTCGAAATAGCAAAGTAGAAAATTCTGGACGGAACGGTAACTGAAACAGACAATAGATCGTTTTCACGTGACGTCATCACTTTCTAAAATCCAAAATTAAAGAGCCACCAAAGTTTTTATCCTCATCAGGCATAAGAGGCGGTATATTTGTATCTGTTTACAATTTTACAGCTCAATAGCGTGCTTCGTTTGGAATCCAGAGCATTTTGAATTTCAGGGTTGTGGAGGTGCGTGACACAAGGCTATGATCGAGTTTGTCGAAAAATATATACTTATCTCATGATTTTGAGCCTTTTTAGAAGTTAGAGCATTAGGAAAAGTGCTTAAGTAAATGCTTGTTTGATCAGTACTGATAATCAGTCGCCTAGATAGCCAGAGTAAGTTCCAGATGTTTACACTATTTTCCGGCCGCCATATTGGTGTACCACGGAGGTACACCAACATGGCGTTTTCATACTGGGCTCTGTAAACATCGATGAAACATTTCGACGAATATCTGAAGTTTGGGGAAACGCACAGGCCTAAAACTTGGAGAAGTGTCTTATTTAGCTGTCTTCTACAACATCATAATTTCATAGCTTTTTCCAATGGATGGTTTTTGATTTATTTTTTTTATTGCGTGACAGTGAAAACGATCTATTCCAATATACGCTGCAGTTGTATTTTCTACATGAAATATATTTTTTATTACACGACTAAGTCAGTTCAGAGGGCCAAAACCTAATTTCAACAAATCAGACTACTCAATATTCTCTAAATATTGGACGGGCGTTGTCCCGAAAGATCCCGCGTTACGATCACTCTTAAATATTTTCTTGTACTTTTATGGCTAAAGTTTTTGAAGGAACTTGCTTTCACGTAAAGAATCTTTTACTTTTTCTTCCAGCTCTCTTTCCCTTCTGTTTGGTTAACTTCGGAAGCGATGTTTTTACAGTCCGTGATATTCATGATCGTGGCATTTTTGAAACGTGTTTTGTAAACAACATGGTGTAATAAATTTCTTATTATCCAAGCTTGCTCGGGACCGTACTGGGAGAATATCAACCCTCCGCAGTTTTTGTACGGACCTCGCCGTCAAGACCACGGGTCGATATTCTCCCAGTATGGTCCTGGAGCTCTCTCAATAAGATACATGCACAATATGTGTGAGTCGAGGAATATGGCTTCACACTAGGCGGAAAGCTCTTTAATATTGCGTTTCATTCTGTTAAATTCTATCGATCAACAGACAAGAAAGCACTCCTTACCATCACCATCAAAAAGTAAAACACAGGCTTCCACCCACTGTGTGTATTTATTTCAGGGACAAGAAACTGAAATGAGACAAAACATGTTACAATCATAACGACATTGACCAGTCCATTAGATCACAAGGTACTGGTTGTGGTTTTGTACAGTTCTTGCTGTGGCAGTGGCTGACTATTTACAAATTAGAGGTGTCTATCACCAGATATAGTTGGTGAAAGGAAACGCCCTGGGTCAACTGTCAACGTCTGCAGAAACCGACAGCATTGAAATTGCTTTTTTTGGTATTGACGTTTATCTTTCAGCAACAATGTATGACAAGCACGGCCTCGCCAAAGGTAACTTAAAATTAAAAGCTAAAAGTCATTAAAAGATATGTGCCATGTACTCCAAAACCATCCACAATCCAAGACACAGTAGCTATTGTGTATTCTTAGGTTTTGTTACAGCAGATTCACTGTCCTCACCATATGCGACTCCTGTTGCTGCACTACAGGTTAATTCTTACACGCCTTATAGCATCTCCAATCCCTACTACAGCAGCTACAGTACATTTGCTGCTGTCCGATAACAGCCCACTGTTCTGTCCATCGGCAACCCCTGATACAGTAGCTAAGGTTCTTTCTTACCTGTCCTATACCAGTCCCCAACACTTTCTGTACCATCCACAATCCCTGTTACAGTGGCTAAGGTTCATTCTTACCTGTCCTATAGCAGCCCCCAACACTTTCTGTACCATCCACAATCCTTGTTACAGTAGATAAGGTTCATTCTTACCTGTCCTATAGCAGCCCCAACACATCTTGTACCATCCACAATCCCTGATACAGTAGCTAAGGTTCATTCCTACCTGTCCTATAGCAGCCCCAACACTTCCTGTACCATCCACAATCCCTGTTACAGTAGCTAATGCTTCACTGTTTGCGCTGAGAACACTCTGCCCAAAAAAAAGACACAAGTTTTACATTAGTAGGAAGTAACAACAACGACTGTTCAGACACTTTATGAACAAGGAACAACTTCATCCTGTGACATCAATTAATGATATTTCTGATAGTTCTGACAATTTTCCTTTTGTTTTTCTAGGCATAAATGTTATAAAAATTTAGACTGAGAAAGTCCCCTAGCTAACAAAAAGGTAAAGAGAATATCCTGTAGAAAGGTCATCCAGAATGATGAATGCAGTAATGTTTTGTTACCTGTCTTCCAAGATCCGCTGATATGGCAGAACTTATCAGATTAGCAGGTCCACCAATCAGAAAACCTGTGCAGGAGTCAAGTAAAAGAAAGTCACAAAAGTACACTACAGAGTAATTAACAAAAGAAAAATTATATTACATTTGAAAGCGTGTGCAAGCCCATTCTACCTGTACAAATGTGGAAATAAATCAAATCTCTGAAAATAAGACTAAGGTAGAAATACACAAAAGAGATACTAATAACCCATAAAGGTACAAGGATGGTTAAGGATACCTACCTACCTACCTACCTACCTACCTACCTACCTACCTACCTACCTACCTACCTACCTACCTACCTACCTACCTACCTACCTACCTACCTACCTACCTACCTACCTACCTACCTACCTACCTACCTACCTACCTACCTACCTACCTACCTACCTACCTACCTACCTACCTACATACATACATACATCCTTTATTATCTTTCCCCAAGGGGGTTTTTTGAAGACAATATGGTACAATACTACAATTACTACAATTAAATACTAATATACTAAAATTAATAATATTACACTCTAATTTAGATAATCACGAATTTAAAAACTCTACAATTAATTTACGTTTCAATGCTTTTTTAAAAATTGAAATAGTTCTACTGGGTTTTAAATTAAGGTCCAATGAGTTCCAGATGGTAGCTGTCCTATAATAAAATGTTCTTTGGCCAGTGGCAGTTCTGAATGGAGAAGGTTAACACAGATTTCAAACGACGATCTTGGAAAATTTAGGCCAAACTTTTCCAGATGCGCAAACCGTGACCTAGCCCCTTTAAGATCTATTTCCTCATTTAATCCTTTTAAATTTGGGTCTTGCCGGATTTTGTTCGATAATAGTTCTGCTGATGGTATAAATAGATATGGAAGAAATGGGCATCCTTGTTGTGCACCTCTTAAAGGCTTGAACCAGTTTGTAATAAAGCCACTGTTTGTCATTATAATTATAATTATTATTTACCAGTTAAACACATCAAGGCAGCATTCAGTGTGTAACCACCTCCAGTATCTGGAATAATTTATGATACAAACACACTGTAAGTAAATAACTAGTCATACTGTGTGTGATATGTGTGTATGAGATGGATTCACAATTGTCTTGCTACTGTCGCCCCGACCAAATCTCATATCTTCGATGGCTAACTGATCAGAAAGTTGATTGTCAAGTGGTATATCAAGTACGAGAGAGTGTTTCATCACAATTCCAGAGGGGGAATTTTAAGAGTTGAAAATATGATGTGTTACAGTATTTTTGACAATACTATTGAAGGCATTTGAAACATATCTATGTGATACAACACCGTTGCAAGAGTTTGATACATCTTTCTAATCTTGTGTGACAATATTGAACCACACATCATTGAAAAAGTCACAAATAAATCTTTAGTTTTCTTAATGTATTGTGAAAATACGCCTTTCACTTACTTCCATAAATAAAAAGCATGGGAACAGATAACACAAGCATTACTATGACCAAAGGAGAACGCTTTCCCATCAGATCCTGAGAGATAAAGTGAATCGTGATTTTAAAAAAACACTTAGCAACATCAAAATATAGCTCAAAACACGGAACTTCTAGCAAACAAAAGGAGTGCATTGAAAGATTAGGTTACTGTTTTTAGGTTAGATTAAATTTTATCGACCTTTTTATTCCTCTCGATTATCTTGGCTGTTTATGTGAGTCTTATTTAATCTCCACCGCCAAGGATTTACAATATCCTTTCTTTTCTTTTCCTGTTAATATTTATTTGTGATGCGCAAAGAAATAGTCACTATTTTCTTAATCATTTAATACTTACACTGATTAATCCTCCAATAATGCCACCTAAAAATAAAAAAAATTAAAACTTTTTAGTATATAAAATTGATGAATCCAAACTAAGCCAATTTACCAACATATAATGCTATCAAAAAGTACAATGGGAAAAAGACCTTCAGAGTATTACAACACAGGGCTTGCTGCACTCCTCTGTACAGATGAAGCAATTTGACTTTTCCATTGACAGTCCAATTTTCAAAGATGGTTTTGGTGAGAAAATCGTTTTACATCAATCTTGTCATTTGTGTTGGGTTCTCATGGTATAATTTGTATTTTTGTGACTGAAGACTGTGGATAAAGTTGATGTCCTCAAGGGGAGGTATAAAAAGCACCTTGTTCATGCAAGGAGTACAATGACAACTTCAAAGACAAAAGTTCATTACTTCACAAGAAAAACGCACGTTATCCCAGGCAGCATGGGTGGCTGCATCAAATTATTTCTATTGGTTAAGCATTTTTCAGTGTCAATCAAAATTGTACATGTGCATTATCATTTAGCCAGTGAAGAGCCTCCGGCTGGAAGGGTCTGACCGTAGGTGGAAGGGCCAAGGAGGAACTGGCTGAGAATAAAGCGAGGAGGGGGGACATGGTTGGGGTGGTGTGGTGTCCCCTCCTCTCTCTCCCCTTCTATCTCTTCTCTCCTCTTTCTTCTCACCCTCTCTTTGCCCTGTCCTCGACTACAGAGCTTGTTCACTGGCTAATTGTCGTGACACAAGCCCTTACCAGTAGGTTGCCTAAAAAAGTTGTCTATGATTTATAATATTTATCTTCATACACTTGATATCATAGAATCATCGTTGCGTGTGTATAGAATATATGTAACTTGCAATTATTGACAGCTATCATAATTATCTCAATGAGTGTGCACTAATTTGGGGGGTTCAGTGGAGGGCAATTATGTTTACACAAGATAACATTTACTTGGGAAGGAAATGGATTTTATTTTAAATATGTCTTGGTTTCACATCCCTGCACTTGCCCAGACCAAAACACAGGCGTTCGTTATGTGCATGCAGTTTGGCTTACAGTATTATATACTGCTTGTATATAATACAAGTACTGGGCCACATTTGGATTATCATCATTACCAACAATTCCTCCAATGTCATAAAATGTTGAAACTTTGTCTGCAACTGTGTCCTTCCAGTGAAATTCTGAAACAAAAGTAAAAAAAATATTGTTATCATTGGTAGATGCTTAATATGTTCATCATGTATACGTCCAAGGGAGAATGTTACTTTTGACTCTGTACTTCAAGTACACAAAAGATTCTAATCTTGACTCTGTACTTTGAGGACACTGCGGGAGGCGCGGTGGCCTCATGGTTAGTGTGCTCATCTCTGGATCAAGTGGTCCAGGTTCGAGCCCTGGCCAGGGACACTGTGTTGTGTTCTTGGGCAAGACACTACTCTCGCAGTGCCTCTCTCCACCCAGGTGTATTTTATAAATGGGTACCAATGACCTTAATGCTGGGGGTAACCTTGCGATGGACTAGCATCCCATCCATGGGGGAGTAGAAATACTCCTAGTCACTTCATGCTACAGAAACCAGGATAAGCTCCAGCCTGATGGGCCACTTGGCTTGTATGCAGACGTAACCTTTACCTTACTTTAAGTGCATCCATCCGACAAATACCTATATACCATCTTACGTCTTAAAAGACACTGGACTATAAAGAAACTTTAGACTGTAGTGCAATTGTGAAATTAAGTATCAATCCTGTCATGCTCCAGGACTTGTTGTTGCTGACCAGTTGAATACAAGACTATCAGTACAAGATTGGTGTAAGATGTGATAATTATTGTAAGGACAATGTGCTGTGTCCATGGGCCAGACACTTTACTCTCACAGTACTTCTCTTCGCCCAGGTGTATATGTAAATGGGTACTAGGTTTGAACTCAAACATTTCCCTTTTTACCAGCAATGTGATGCTACGTTACCAAGAAAATTAATACCAAAAACAAAACAAATACTTACTGTCTGATAAATAGAAAGGCAGCCAAAAGAAGAATGAGTAATTGACCAGTTTCAGACAGGCATACGAGAGTGAGTACTGTTGAAAAGGAATCCACATGAAACATTTAACTTTGTAAATAATGAATTTACAGTCAAAACAAGTGAAGCGTACCCCTCGAGATTACATTAATGCTAGTCATTTCAAGAATGCAATAATGAACTAATTATTGGAAAATTGAACCCACTGGTTGTTCCAAGAATACGGCTAATGGATTTAATGTAAAAAAAAATCAATTTAATATTGATTTTTGAAATGACTAGCGAGTTCAATATCCAAATAATCAATACATTATTGCATTCTTGAAATGATTAGCGTGTTCAATATTCAAATAATCAATTCATTAATGTAATCTTGAGGGGTACGCTTCACTTGGTTTGACTATAAGCAAACTGCATATGTGCTCTTCAATGTAAAATAATAATTGTTTGGCACTACTGGATTATTTAGGTCAGGGGCATCCCCAAACTCCAGCAGGAGTAAGATATTTTGCAGCATTTGTTTTTTTTCCTGGGTGCTTTCAGTTCAAATAGAGACTTCCTCAACATACCACATACCACAAACTGTACCTTTCAAATCGTATATTTTATGCATGTTCTCTAATTTTGCTAGGTCAAATAAATCCCCTGCACTTGGTATAGTATTACACCTCCTCCATGTTTTAAGCCCTTCCCACTTAATCTAGGAAATCTAGAAAAGAATCAGCCCCTTGGGGGTCTTGATATATGGAGCTTACTGATTTCATTGAAATTTATGAGCAGACTGTCAGATCAACAAAAGATGTACCTGTCCAGCTGATAACAGAAAACCACTTTTGTAATCAGGCCATAATAGAACAGCCAATCAAAATCGACCCTCCCTTAATTGTCAGTCAGCCCTCGCAACTGCTATCTCCATTGCTCACCTCCCATGATGAACAACCTGCTACAGTTATTGTACACAATGGCCAATTCCCTTTATGAGACATGCCTGCAAGGAATCATGGTAGTTGTATTCATCAAAACAAATATCCAGTCCAAGATGATGAATACAACTACCATGATTCCCTGCAGGCATGTTTCATAGAGGGAATTGCCCATTACACCATGCTAACAATCTCCATGATAGCTAACTTACAGGGATTACTCCTGGAAGTAACACAGCTTGACAAAAGCTCACAGCTTTCTTCTGTGGTTGTGTCACTGAGCGATATGATGCACTGGATGACTTCAGAAAACAAATACAACAAAGAGTTTTGAATAAATAAATCAATTAAACCATTTGAGAAGTAGTATAATCATCTGATATCCAACTAGTATGCCCGCAAAATATAGAAATCAAAAAATAAAATAAAAGTAAACACACCCTCAAAAACTATACAATCATATGCTTAACATATTTGTAGAGCATGGTGCTAAGCCAATGAAAATTCTTGAATTACATTATCAAATGATCCAGTTTCTAATTATTCCACATAAGATAGGATTCTTTTCAGTCATTGTCATCCATAGTTGGTCAATAACCATTTGCCAAATTAATTTTACATAATTAATTCTGGCCAATCTTGAACATAATTTTCAGTATGAACCATCCATATGTATGTATACAAATGTGATACAGAGCACATCTATCTGCATATTTTTTTCTTCAGGTTACTGGTAGCCTTGTATACAGACTTTTGTATGGCTTGTCATGCACTGGGGAGGAAAAATTGCATGATGAACCCACAGAGTGTCTGCACAGAAGGCTATGTTACTGTAACATTCAGCAAAGTTAAATACTAAGGTACACTGTAACTTTCATAATTAACCAAAAAGTGATATGATCATTCAAACATAGATTGGACTATAATTAGCAATTAGACCATGCCACTGGCCCAAGTTTTCTATAAGCAAGTAGTTAATGACACATAGCCAAGTTGAGTATCACTCATAGAAAACAATGGCAAGTAGTCCAATTAATTAGTAAAATCTCCAAAGGAATACAGCACAAAGCCCATGATCTTGTGTATTTTAAAGCCTAAAATTATGAATAATTTTCAGTTTAGAGAGCAGCGAGTGCAATGATCATAGTCTATCAGCGGTTAAAAACTAGCGAGACAATCTCAGATAATGCAGAGTGTAATTTACGGCTCTGATGCAGTGGTCACACAGTTCCTCCTCACCCCTGTTGTTCTCTCCCTTGGTAGTCAACTAGGCTTTTCCCCTTTGCAGAATATGAGCGGACAAATACTTGATAAGCCATACTCTTAGTAGTGTGTGTGTTTCATGTTTGTGTTTTGCCCAAAAATAACTTACAATTACCGTTTGTCAAGACAGTTTTAAATTTATTGTGGTATTTTATCTTGAGTTTTGTTCATTTTAAATTCAATAATACGTAGAAGTAGCAAATGTTTGTAATTTGATACTTTTGTTTTCCTCACTAATGTATGCAACAAGATACCTTTGTTTCCACGAAAATATAAGAAAGATTTGTATTTTTTTAAACTCACTGCTGGGGATAAATGGAATATAAAAATTAAATATCTGCTGAAAAGTCGGAGAGGAACGATTTTGTTTTATTCAAAACATAAATTTTCATTTCACCAATAAATACGAACTAATCGAATTATCAAATAGTCACGTCGAATAATGGAATGGTACACTCTAATTCTGTTGCCAGCCGGGTTGGTGTAAACAATAAAACCATATCAAACTAATACACAATGCTATCGAGTAATACAACTGAGGAGCATTTGAACAACAAGTATTGAAAGTAGAGATCTTTACTTGACTGAAATTATATCCCACATCAATAAGCGAGTCACCTCATCAACTGATGAAATTAATTGGAGGTTTCACTGAGTGCCACGGAGTCTGCGGCAATAATACCAAAGTTTCTTTTGTCACAAATTTACTAGTTTTACATGTAACTAATGCAGAAAAGTTTTGACTGAATATGACCTTTGGGCTCTCTTTCATAGAAGAGGAAACAAACAAGCTGCTAAGGAGAAGCATTATGTTTCCATTCTTTTTTTGAACCCTGGCAAACACACAATAGTTATAAAACAGCAGACAACATTTCTTGAATCGAGCTAAGGAAGATTCCAGAAGATACGCAGTCACAGTACCATTCTTTGTACTAAAAAAGGAGAACTGACATTACCTGAAATATAACTGCTATCCCCAGCCAAAACGAGAGTGTGATATCACTCATTACAAAAAATAAAAAAAGTGTGCATCTGAACTCGAGAATGGAGTTTATCACACTAGCAATGCTAGAACGTATGCGTCTTACATGTTATGTTTTACCACAAGGGAAAGCACTCAACATTCGTGGGTAGTCCCATATGAAATGTATCTTTCACCTAATGTATAGTCGACTCTGACGCTAACTAATCTGTGCATGCGTTTGGAGCAAATTGCTTTTGTTCTTAAGAGAATGGCACCACAACGATGGTATGAGATTTGCAAAACCACATATATATTTTTGTCGTGTTATCAAAGAAAGCAACGTAAGTATGACACGTTTTGCGTAATACACTCGGGTACCTACCCCACCCAGCCCCCTTCCCGTAAGGCTAATTGATTAATTGAAATTAATTAACTAAACAAACATTAAAGTTTACACCTTATGGCATTAGTGTCTTAGCGAACAGCAGCCCCCTAAACCATCCCAATAGTGCCCTCTGCACTAAAAAATGATGAAAGAACCAACCAATGGTTGATTCAGGGATTTGCAACAGAACACAGCCAAGTGGCTACTAAAATATTGATATAATGTTATCATACTCACTTGTGAGAAACCTTTGTTGGCAAATACCTCCTGTTCAACTGCCTGCTCATCAAAAACTGAAATCATAATATTACTTGTTAATGTCATATTTGCAGCTACATTCCAGTACCATTCTGTTTATTATTTGCGTGTACTATTTTTTATATGATCAAAGACTGATGTCGCCTTTAAAATGGCTTGAGAACAGTTTTACACAGCTATGTTTTTTTGTGCTGTTAACTCGTACAGGTTGCACTATATACAATCATCTCTATCATATATTTTTTTTAATTTCTATCTTAATTATGCTAGTGTATATTATAGTGTACTGGGTTTTCATACTGAAATAAAGTAGCAGGAGGAAATCATAAAGTACATGAAGGTGGAACACTATTGGGTTACGAAAAAGCCGCCATGTGGGGGAAGAGTGCCAGATTAGGTTATCCCCTCCTGCATGGGGGGCGGAGTGGAATGGGGTGCTGGCCCTGGAAAAGTTTGAAAACATGTGTGCCTTTAGGTGCATTCTGCTGCATTTTTAGCGCACAAAGTGATTTTGTTGAAGGCCATTGTACAGTGTAGACACAGTTTCATGAAAACTTGTTCATTGCAAGATGAGTTTCTTTAAAATTTCACGTATACAATGCTACTTAATCCTTTTCATCCATTGGTTCTTGTTATATTGTAGTATATGTTTGGCTTTCAGTTCTATTTACTTGAACTGTAATAACATGAATCAACTATGCAACATTACAATTATTATTTCAATTAAGCAAGATCAAGAAAAAAGAAGTTTCAATATTAAGATCATTTTAGTTTTCATAATGAAAAAGAGCAGCAGATGAATCAGGTCCATCACGGTGAAAGAATTGAGGCGACTTCTGGTGATATCTTTATACATTATACATGACATATCACTTCAAAATCAGGGATCTCATTTCATGTTTTTAGCTATGTGACCTCTAAACATTGGCACTAAAAGACAAAAAAGTCTGCATGTTCCTTCTGCATCATCGTGGAAGATGCACACCTCCCTTCACATCTGATGCATGCAAGTTTGAATGACAGCTCAGACTGCCCACCAAAATTTGCTCTTGCTTTGAAGTTCAAAAGGTACATGTAATACTCACACCATTTAGTTTGTCACCTGTTCACTTATTTTGTCAGAAAGATCGGATCATGATTAAGTTTGCAAAACAAACTTTGTATTAATTAATAAACATTGTGACAAAAAGTACCCAGCACAAATGCTTGAAGTAGCCAGTGACTTGAATTGGGTACCAGGTTATGATGAAAACCCTGAGTGTTATCATAAACTTTTTCAAACATTGTTCTTCTTTTCTCACTGAGTTTCTTTTGTGCTTTCTTACTTCGTAAATGCTGGCCTCAAAACCATTTATTGAGAATAGCTTCTGTTCTTAAGTTTTTCGTAGTTTTCTTAGAAAGATTTCCTAGTTTTCTATCTTCTTTAGTACCTTTTGAATCTTAAACCTCAATAAATAAATAAATAAATAAATAAAAATAAAATTGAAACAATTTCAATATATTAGTTTTAAAAGGAAGCCATCCATGCCAGAGAATAGATTAATAATTTAACTGAGATTCGTAGTAATGAGATTTTTATCTTCATAGCCTGCTGAATACATGTATGTTAAGTAGTTCTGTAGTAGTCTGGTAGTAATGTAATTTATTGTACTTCAATGTAAGTAAATGTTGTTCTTTATTTAAAAAAAGTTTAAGACCATTTATGTAAAGTAGAACTATTAACATCAACTGCTTCAAATATCCTGGATTTGAATTATATTCATTTAAAAAAGAGTATTAACACTGCTTATTACTATGATTGTTATTTAATAAAAATTAATTGTTTTAACAACTACACACGTAAATTACATTTTAGACACACGTGCTGACCTTGAGGGGTGGCAAATGGTCCTTCAAAACACATGGGTCTTACAAAAGGAGGACGAATCACGCCTCCCAAGATGCTTTTAGTTAATTTGTGCGTAAAATCAATTGATTACCAGAAACACAAGGGAGCTGGAAGCATGCAGAAGCAAGTTTTCAGTTGCCAAGTTAAGGCAATCAAGGTCTCTTGTTCAGTGTTTAATCTTTGCTGTCTATTTGCTGTATTGGTTATTATTCTGACAATAATCTTTTGTACCTGTCTTAGGTCAATATTTGGGAACTAATTTTACTTTCAAATGGCATAATAGCTGAATAAGCCCAAAAAATCAAGTTGAGTGAACGTTATGTTAATTACCTCCTTTATAACAGATGGTGGAAATAAGATAATCAGATAACAGTGGATGTGACTTGAACTTGGAAAATAGAGGAACCTTCAAGTGCAATATCTGCGTGATTTGTCACTGTAAAGTTTGGCCTTTTTTACCTTCTCGTATCAACAACATAACTTGTGCTTGCAAGGTGTGAATTTTCAAATTCTTCACTTTGTAAGAAACAATTTTTAAGCAAGCGTATCTAATCTAGCGATGGTATTTGGTATTTCTCTCAGTCTTCCACCTAATAATGTTCCATTTTAATCCTTTTTTAGATTGCAATTCTCATGGACAGATTAGAAAAGAGTTGTCATGTCATAATAGAAAGTATGCCCAACAAAAACAGAGAATGATAAAGTGATAATGAAGTTGGACCTTCTAAGGAGGTAGAACAAAGACCTGCTTGAAGAACACTAGCGTTTCACAGAAAAGAAATTATAGCCCTTTGCAAAAGGTACTTGATATTTTCCTTTTCTTTGAGTTATCCTTGTTTTCATTGTTGAGATTCAATAAGCTTACATTCCAATAAATTTTGAATTCTTAAGACTAGGAAGCTCTTATATCACTCTTGAAAAAGGCCAGTCACCGAATTCTTCAAAAAGCCAAGTTGGTTTGTTACCCTAAAAGCCCCAAACAATTAATTCCCCCCAAAAAGAAAACATTGGTAGTGTTGTGAATGAAAAGTGAAGAGATTGCCTTAGTACGGTTTCTAGCTCAGTTTGGAGAGTTAAAGGAGCGGAGGAATGGCCTACCTGTGGTGGTCAACACGACTACTGGGCGAAAGCAGCAGGAACCGAAGGAACAACCTATCAAAGATCCAGTAAGTATGAACTTTTGCATGTTCTCATTTTTTTTTTTTAGCTTAAATCAGTTCGGGGAACTTTCCCAATATCCATTTAGCTATTGAAAAGTTTTCAGCTTGTCTCTTACACTGTATTTGGTAGACTGGGAGGTGTATCCGCTGTTAACAACTAAAGCTCCCATATAGCTACTACCAGTGCATTTGATATAGCCCTGGAGTTACAATTATTATTTCTTTGTGTTACCAATTTAAGTAGTCAGTTTTAATTTTCATTTTTGTTTTCGTATTTTTTTCCAGAAACAAGTGTTTGTTGTCATGTAGTTATCAATCTAAGGAAAACATATGCCACAAAGAAGAAAAGAACAGCCACCACACGTCTCAGTATTAATGCTGTCTAATTAAAGACAGCAGCAGAAGCCATATGGTCTATCAGACAGGTTTATCCCGTACAGAATAATAATAAATAAATAAATATCTTAATTGACCACTCCCCCAGTGGGGCTTTTCAGGGCCAATGAAACCAAATGATGAAACAGATAATGCAAATGAACATAACACGGTTAAAAATCCCAACTGGCGGGAGGCAGACCAGTTGGCTATTTACAAGCATGACCAAGGAGTTGAACTAGGGTCTACCAAGAAACAACTTCGGATAAGTGGTCAGAGCAAGACTCAAACCTGCGACCTCTGGATTTCAAGTCCGGTGCCCTGACCACTTGGCCACACTGCCTCCACACTAATTAACCCTCTGTGACCAGTATACACTTGCGTGATTTCACAACAGAGGTGACACAAGAAATGACAAAGAGATGAAAGAATGGATGTTTGTACATGTTCATGTAGACTATGTTTTCAGATCTTGGTAGAAGGGTGGGTTTGATACAGGGGTATGCTACTAGTTTTAGTAGCTCACTACTTGTTAAAACTAGTATCATCTTATCCCAAGTATCAACATACAAATTCTCCAAAATTACATTCGAACCTCCTGTAAGTGACCACCCAAAATGCCAAGCCTTGGTGGTTGCTTATGGGAGGTGGTCACTAACAAGAGCTTGCACCATATTGGGTCAAAATTTCACCTCATTAGCATATGGAAACTGCAGGTTAAGTCTGCATGCGAACCAAGTGGCCCATCAGGCCAGAGCTTATCCCAAGTTTCTGTAGCGTGAAGTGACAAAGAGTATTTCTACTCCCCCTAGATGGGATGCTTGTCCATGGCAGGATTACATGTACCCCCATCATTTAGTTCGCTGGTACCCATTTATACACCTGGGTGGAGAGAGGCACTGTGAGGATAAAGTGTCTTGCCCAAGAAAACAATGCAATGTCCCCGGCCAGGGCTCAAACCTAGACCGCTCGATCCAGAGATGAACGCTCTAACCATGAGGCCACCATGTCTCCCTACAGAGACTTGTTTAAATGTTTTATTACTGTGAGAAGTCGATTTCAAGCAAAAATCCAGTACTTCTCAACGAGGAACTTCCATCTCTTGCACTACCCAGGAAAACGATAATGTAAACAAAACCTTATTATCCAATTTCACTCTATTATCTGTCAAGCGGTTGTTCACAAGAGGTTAAAAACAAAAGAAAATTTCAAATCTTAGCTCCAAAAGTGGTCACAGCTGCTTACGAGAGGCGGTCACTTACAACAGGTTCCAAATATAATGATTTGACTTTTGGTACTTTGGAAAACTGGTCACTGAGGAGAAGAAGTTCAGCTGTGCAGCTGTATGTATTTGCAACTGGGTTTGTTCTGCTGGAGAGAAATAGTGTATTACATATACATGTATGCGTAGCCATCTAGTGAATTTACCTAGTATGATACATCTGAATTTATGAGTTAGATACACAGTGTATAGATTATAATTATATATAACTACATGACCATATTAGATGTTGAATGTCTGCCCTTCATTTAACAAATAAAGAAGCCTAATCCGTGTATTACACTGTGATAAAACATGTCGGGCATTTGAGAACATGAGGGAAATGTGGAAAACAAGAGCCGCAGGCGAGTGTTTTCTACATTTCTTGAGTGTTCTCAAATGTACAGAGTGTTTTATCACAGTGTAATACACGGCTTAAGCTTCTTCATTTGCGTTATGATATAGAGGTAATGTGGTGAAAAACAATAAAACATGCTTTTTCTATGTTTCATACTCTGATAAAACATGGGTTTTCAACCAATCAAAGCGCACGTAGGGTCCTATCTATGTTACATGTCTAATAGGGCTTAAAAGGATGGTTTGAAATTACGGTCCCAGGTTTACTCCTGACTTGATTGTGTTATTGTTAATGCTATCAACTTTTTCAGGCACTATATATCGTCTCGAAATGATGCAATCACATCACCACACAACTTTGATAATATACTTGGAAGCAATGCATTGTGGGATGCATGACTCGTCCTCCTTTGGTCTCGCAAAAGTTTCATCAATTTTCATGGATCTTGCAGTCTCGATTTTTTTAGCAGTTACGTGTGTCTCAGTCTCAATTTTTTCACAAAGCTGCTTCACAGTCTCAATTTTTTGCAAGGCTAAGAAAGTCTCAAAGTACCATGACGTCTGAATGTCTTAGAACCTGAACGTCTCAAGTTCGCATTTTAAACATTTTGAAGTCTCAGTCTTGCAATTGCCAATGTCAAAATGTCTCTGGCTCACAAAGAAAAAAGCTAGTGTCGCAAAGTCCCGCATTTATCATTCATCACCCCTACCTTGGCACTATCTCTTCAGATAAATAAGCCAAGAAATTAGTTCAAATAAGCCACCAAGTTTCCTTGCTACCATAAACCTAGCATAAATACTATTAGTAGGTGTGATGGCTCAACATACTTGCCTTGAAATATTTCATTTACCAAAATACATGTAGGTGATGAATATGATAATTACAGTCAATTTCTCCACTGATCAAAATGTAGAGGAATAGATTTGATCTGAAAATCAGCTTACAATAAAATTAAAATAATAATCCAGTAACTGTTTTACCATTACTGCTTCCTTCTGGATGCTGATCATCCTGTGGTAATGGCAGTCCTGTTTGCAAAAGAAATAATAAACAGAGTACTTAACGGAAACTCATAAGCTCTTGTTAGGCCTCTCTCTATATTTGGATATGTATAAGCCATTCATGCCTCTCTTGTTTCTCAAGCTAGTAAATCTAAGATAATTTCTGAATTGCAGAACAGTTTCAAATGTAATTTAAGGTAAGTACATGCACTTTCCAAAGTTATCTGCCCATCAAATCTCTTATATAACTGTCACTTGAGGATACATGTATGTTATTAGACTGAACTAAATACAGCACGGCCTTTTATTTGTATAATACACGTAGCTGATTTATGAGTTGAATCAGCCATCATCTCCAAAACCTATACCCACTCCCCATCTCAAAGGAGATCAAAAAAATAAACCCCTTAGAGATTAACAGTCAAGCTTTGTTAAGTTAACCATGCATTTGTACTTTCAATACGACCGGCTGCCTGCTAGAGCTCCAGCAGGTGACTGCTAGTTAGTTGACTATATTATATGACTGTACATTGAGTAAACCTGTTATTTACGTCAAATCACCATCTTCAATGTTAGAACCTTTTAGAAATTAGCTCTCTTGCAGAAGTTGTTATGGACCCCTCTTATTACACTCTGACAGGTGCTGCATGGGTGCAGAGCCCAGAATAAGGTTCACTAGCCTTCCATGTGACTAGAGTCACTGTTGATAATTGCATCAAAATTGCATATATACATGTATGTCATGTACATATTGAGTATAATTGCTCTCAGCAGGGCAGTTCAAATACAAGAGATGGCAGTTAATTGTAAAGAATATTACTTGCCTATTTCCTCAGGTGATGGTATTAAACAAAAGTAAATCAAGATACCAAATGCAAATAATACTGCAGCTGGAACAAGCATAGCAAACTGCAATGGAAAGATGGAAAATGTACAAAGCAAGATTAAAAAAAGCATTTCAGAAAATTAAATGCAAAGTATAACAGAATGTATGTGTACAAAAGATACTAAATTGCAGAGAGGGATGGGCATAATTCTAATCTGAAATAGTACGATACCTATTTTGACATTTTAACATTGTAATACTGTATTTAAAAATACAGCCTATTTTCACATTTATAAAACAAATTGAAGATCACACACATTATTAATTCAATAGGCAGAGTACTGTAATTGAGTCATGCCATGTATGATCTTCATGATACATGATTATATAATTATACTTACTGACCTCATATCCATAATCCAATATAGCTGCTACCTGAAAAACAAAAAAAAAAAGAATTTAAAAAATTTCTTTTTCACTATACATGTATATATTGTGGTTTAACTTACTTTTGGTTTAAATATTTTTTTTTTAAAAAAAAAACTTTATTTTGTTTTCCCCTTTGTTTCAAATTGATGGTCATGTGAGACATTTAAAACTGGTTTCCATTGTGAACTTTTAAACCGATAATTAATTTACATGTAAACTGCTGCATACACATTAGAACAACACTGCAATTTGTCCTCAAAAAGCCAATTGTAATGAGTTTGATGTTTTCTGTTTTCTGGATGCTGAACTCCCAGCACAAAGACAGAAAATCACCAAAGACTAGCATTGCTCACAGCCCTACCATGAGTCCAAGTATCCAAAGCTAGTTTCACTACACATTACATGTACATGTAACACTGTCTAGAGATTGGATGGAAATTAGTCATCAGATATTGTCCAAAATAATTAAACACACTGAACACATATGTACATGTAGGCTGGTGCTATTAAATAAGCTGATAATTTTGTACTAAGAAAAATGCACAAAGCTTACTTGAAGAGCTCCAATAATGTTTCCTACAGAAGCATTGGCACTCCATATTCCAAATACAATTCCTCGACTGCAGAAAGAATGACAACAAATTTATATCCAAGACACCAGTAATAAAACAAATAAGTTGAGACTAACAGAAATTATGAGCCTATTAGCTGAGTGGAAAGGCTGGATGGTAAATTATATATTTGTGTAGAGGTCATGAAATATGAGTTGACAACAACAGGGAAAGTACAGAATGACAGAAATGGTGTTTATTGGAAGTGGGTTTTGTTTTATGTATTATTTTATGTCTGGCAAGATCTAATGAAGCAGAAGTGAAATTGAAGTGATCTCCAAGCATGTCACAATAGAGAGAAAGGGCTAAACACTTTAAATGAAAGAAAAAATTAAAGTGCAGTTGTTGTGTATATTTAATACATGTAATATCTCAGAAATTTCAGCAACAACAGAGCGATTCAAGTCTAACAACAATGCTATACAATGTAGATGGGATTGACCTGGAACTGAGTAGCTGGGATTGCAATGCATGATTATATCACACTGTGATTGTTGTGCTAGCTGGGAATCACATGGTATTGGGCTAAACCAGTACCCAGTGTTCTGTGAAGAATTCCTCAGGAACACCCGACTCTGGTAAACCCATTGACAGACAGAGGGACAAAATCCTTCAAAGCTGACACTGTGTCTTCTAAATGGCCACCTAATGCTCAGACAATTAACTCTGTTCTTTATCAATCACGTTTTGGAAATTTTTCATTTTGTGGTGATATTATAATGAAGACATGATTGATATTATAGTAATAAATTCAATCTAGATGAATACCTTGATTTTCCAAACCAGTTTCCCATGACTGCCACAACACACGGCCAACCAGTAGATTGAAAGAGACCTGTAAAAAATGTATACCATCACAAAATGATGATAAATATATTGAATAACTCGTTATAAGGAGCATGTGTAAAATTTATGGATGAATAATTCAAACTTAGTTTAACATTCATGATTCAGTGTGTTTCTTTGACTTCCCACAACATTCTTACTTGTTGACACTTAATGTTTCAGTTCCAGTTTAAGGCAAAGTTTAGGATTTGATTTAAAGAAACAAAAAAGTGGCACAAAAATGCATAATAACTAAAGCTGTGGAGCTGAACTACACAATCTTTGCTTTCCAAGGAAAGAAACCAAGCAATAGTGATTTATGGGTGCCACTAAATGTTCATGCAATAGCAAAAGTTTGTGGATGAGTCTGTTCCAGTCATGCAGTGTGCACAGTGTTTTAAGAAACCTTCAAACCACAAGGTTCCTCTAATTTTTCATATTTTTTGCAACCAAGTTGGTTACAAACTAGTGTTTCACTGTGCGGCAAAGTTAAACTAGCATAGCATTATCAATGACTGGCAAGAATATCTCACCATTTAGTGCCATAAATACTCCATAATACCAAATGTTGTAAACTCCAATCCACTTGCTCACACTTCCAAACATTATCACCTGCAACAAGCCAACACAGGGATAGTTATACCCTCTTACTAATCGGGCATGAGGGCAATACTGTGGAATATTGGCGCAAGGTCAGACAGTAAAGCTGGGCTGAACAAGGTCTGAAGTGTACAAATTTTGACTGAGGGCCAATATTCCCCAATATGACTCAAGCAAGCTCCATGTACTTTTGAGTGGTACTGTAGGTTAGTAAGTAGTTTATTATATGGCACTTGGACCATGCTTGTATATTGAATTTGCCCACATTCACAAAGAAAAAATAAATGGCTTATAACCGTTTCTATGGAAATGGTCCATAAGGCAAAACCTCAACCAAGAAAGAACCAATCAAAATGCTTTGAATGTAAAAATGTATTCTTAATTGGCCACTCCCCATTGGGGCTTTTCAGGAGCAATGTAAACAAACAATGATAAATAAATATTCAAATAAACATAACTAGGTTTAGAATCCCAACTGGCAGGAGGCAGACCAGTTGACTATTTACAAGCCTAGCCGAGAAGTTGAACTCGCAGCTACAGGGAACATCAGCTAGCAGTCAGAACGGGATTTGAACCCTGGACCTACGGATTTCAGATCTGGTACTCTAACCACTCGGCCACGTTGCCTCAGGACTATTTGCCATACATTGTATTATAAAGTCATGTATTTTAAGGTAATGTAAAGAGATATGTTGCCCCATATCCTCAGGTTCCCCCAGACAGTACAAAAGTCAGCCTTGTTCTAATTCCAGGATAACAAAATCAGTATTGCCATTGGGGATATTCCCTCTCACTCATCTGGATGGTGCTTTGCACTTTCTCAACTTCTTGCATTACACAATCAAATTTCTACTCTCCCGCACCATGTAATGTTCACTACCTGCCACTTGCTACCCAGGGCTTACCCCTGAAAGAATCCAGGGCAGGAAAAAAATTTGAAATCCAGTTGCCTAGTGGGCCAGTAAATTTCAGTTTTCAGTTACACCCACTAAAATATCACTCACTCAATAGGCACACATTGTTATGCCATATCAATTGCATCATTTACTAGCTACTGTCTATAATCAGTGATAGACTATAACAAGACTACTGTGGCTACTTTCACTTGCCCATTAGACCACCAAACTTCCATTTTCATTTGCCCAAGAGCAAAATTTACTTGCTCCAGGCAATCAGACCTGGGTCTTTTCCTGCCCTGTAGAGTACATATGGCATAGCATCCAAGGAGAATTAACACTTAGCTCCTGGTAGCTTTACGCTACAGAAACAAGCAAAGTATATTTTGATTAGCTCTGACAATGTGGCCTTGTTTGCTGTTCAAGTACAAAGTCTGCACATGAGCAGAGTGGCTCATCAGGCCAACACTTGTCTCCAGTTTCAGTAGCATAATGCAACTAAAGGTATTTCTACTCCCTCCTGGATGGGATGCTAGGCCATCACAGGGTTACCCACCAGCATTAAATTTAAATACACGGGTGGAGAGAGACCTGCACTGTGAGAGTAAACTGCCTTGCCCAAAAACACAACACAATACATGTATGTATAATGCCCCTGGCCAGAACTCAAACACAGACTGCTTGATCTGGAGGCAAGCACACTAACCATGAGCCCACCGCACCTACAATCACCTTACCAAACTTCACGTAGAGATTATTGTTTTTTCCTATCAGGAAAGCTTTCATAGGATTGTACATAACTTACCATAACTGCAGAAGAACACATTCCAAATGCTAGTACTTTTCTCAGGTTAAACCTATGTAAAGTACAAGTAGAAATTACAGAATTACAGTGTGCCAATAAAATACCTTGCCTGAATTTTTTGTGACATCAACTTTCAGTATTTTTGTGATTTTTTCAAAACAAGAAAAATGATGTTTTGCTGGCATTTTACAAGCACTGAATACAAGAAATATGGTTTTCCGACCAAGCATGAGGTGAGGTTAAAAATCATCGTGCACTGAATCACACCACATTAAATTTTGGTATCTCAATGGTCTCAGGACAAATAACATTCAAAACAAAAAATTATATTAAAAAAAATAGTTACTGTGCATGTATACAGTGCAATAGGTATGATTAAATGAATACAAAAAAAAAGTGAGTTTTGCCCAAATGTAGCCAAGATTCAGCAAGAGATGTTTGATGTAATATATCAAACACGAAAGACTATGTTCGACCACATTTCCAAACACCGAGAAGAGAGTTGAGAATACGACGTGTAGCGGAGTATTTTTGACGAACTTTGAGGTGTTTGGAAATGTGGTCAAACACTGTCTTGAGTGTTCGATATATCTTCTCAGTCAAAACTAAAACTAAGGAGAAAACGGGGAAATAAAATCGTAAAATCTATGCTAATTAAGATCAGATATCCAAACACCATCACGGTCATGACTTCCTTTGTTTAAACTTGATGAATCATTCATGAGTTTGAGAAAATAACTTCATGGCCATGTCATGACTGAAACATTCACATACCTATCACCCAAGATACCACTGATGTACAAGCCCTTGAGAAAAAGAGAATATGTCTCCTGTCACACAATGAATATATCATAGCAAATACCACAATAACACGTCTGTTCAACACTATCTACTGCAATCACAGTTAAATAGGAAGCTGGCAACTGATGACCTAATAATCAATTCAGGTACACATAGTTTACAAATGCATTTACTATACTTACTATTTAAGAAATAGGAAACATGTACCATGTTTCTATCGAGTTATAGAAACATGAGTGGAAGTTTGGGAGAACAAGAAATGCTGTGGGAACACAAGCCGAGTGTTTCCATTAGTCGATAGAAACACTGAAAACATGTTTTCTATTTCTTTTAGAAAACACCACGACGAAAAAAAGGAAAACAACTTGTTAACTTTGATTATCAAAATGTAAATTCTCTTTGCTCACGCCATCATCACATCAACAGCTTGTGCTAGTTCTGTGTTTCTATCGAGTTATAGAAAAATGGTTTTTCACCAATCAGGCCGCAAATTTTCTTAGGTCTGTTTTCTAATACATGTACTATTTACTTACAAGGAGGTGTTACCAACATTTCGCCGCTCCCTTGATTTACTGTGAAACTCAGAAAACCATGAACACTTTGATTTGATTCTGACAGGTCAACTGTGTACATTTGACTGATCACAATAAAGTTCAGGAGATGAGAAGAAACCTCAAAACAACAAACTAATTACCATTGCTGTTTGCGGTTTGTTTTCTCACACCTAATTGGCTATTTCCTCACCATACAACAACATTCCACAAGTATTTCTAGTGTTCACAGTTTTCTGAGTTTCACAAAAATCACCCTATCACAAGATAGGGAAATTCTCCAAATGGCAAAGAGCAAAATATGATAACATTACAAAATCAATGTGTACAGAGATTTCATTTGAGGCCAGGGGCCAGATGTTTCTTACGGTTGTTTAATTTACCATGTCATGTCTTGTACTTTGATGCCACATAATTGCATTCCTTTCTTTTTTGGCTTTAAAGCTTCTCATAAATTCCTCGTTAACTGCAGTATAAAAGCTAACTACAAAGATAACCCCCTTCCACCATTTTCGTATTAATTAATACAATGTATTGACAAAGATCTACATGTACATAGCTTACCACAGCATAGGCCAAGAGGAAGGTTGTATCCATTGCCCCGAGGAATACTTCAGCATGGTGCTGGACAATGAAACACAGAATTTATTGTTTATTCATCAAGTACTGTAGCTGGCTATTTACCACAACAAATAATACATGATACACATACTCACATTCAAAAGCAATTTCACTACACACACAGTTTCAAGTTTGTAAAACATGTTTCGGGTGACCAACATCCATCTTCAGTTACAAATACAAATAAACAGCTAGTCAGTGTGATATAAAGGCAAACTTTCATAGAATATATGAATACTAAATAACAGCATGAATATGAAGCACTAGAAAATACAATGGTTAGAAAGCAATGTGTTTTGTAACACGGAAAATTAAAATGAAATTGTTAAACATTTAACATCAACATCCGATTAGCCTACGAACAGGCTCCCAGTGAGCCCGAACGAAGCGAAGAAGCCTGTAGACATTCTATTGATGCCGCTGTTCTATGATACCAGATCCTGGTATCATATGATTGGTTAAATCGCTGATTGTTGACATCTTTGAGATGAATATTTGACAGATCTTTGAAAATTATACGACTCCAACGGTTCGTTACAATAGTGCATTTGCCATTCTCTTTTTAAGTTGCAGTCTCTTGACCTCTCGTTATTTCACAAATGATTCTGAAGGGTACTTAATGCTCTGTTACGAGGAGGAATTTTAAGTAGAAGCTAGTGGAGTGGAGCCGTTTGGCAGTGCTATAGAGGTTTCAAAAACAAAGTCAACAGGCTCCCCTGTCCCTGCCCCGATCGCTTTACTTTCCAAATTCTTCTGTTTCACGTTTGCCAAAATTTTTTCCGTCCTCACCAGGAGCCTGTTCGCAAGCTAACATCCGATAGGAACTTGCACATCTTTCAGCACATCAGTGAGTCAGAAACATACAAAGCTCTGTGCTCAGATAATTGCTTCTCACTCTTTGACACCGCGTCCGCGCATTTGCAACTGAAAATCAAGGACACCTTACACATCTGGTGGGAAAAACCCTCATTAAACAAGCAAGACAATCATGTTAATTTAACACTTTCACTTTAATTTTCCGTGTTACAATACACATTGTTTTCTAACCACTGTATTTTCTAGTGCTTCATATTCATGTTGCTATTTAGTATTCATATATTCTAAGAAAGTGCGCTTTTTGTCACACCGACTAGCTGTTCATTTGTATAATTTGCAACTGAAGATGGATGTTGGTCATCCGAAACATGTTTTGCAAGCTTAAAACTGTTTGTTTTTCTAAACATTATTTCTCATCTGCTGCCAGTTAGCAATTTCATTACAACTGAAAATTCCAGGAGATTCCTAGGAGTAAGTGGGAAACAAGAATTTTCATGAAGTTTTCCAGGGTCCTGGAATAAAATTTTGAAATCCCAAGGGTTTTCTGGGGATTTCAGGAGTGAGTGTCAGTGTACTCAAACCCCCTCACTTTGAGGTATTCTTTCTCATCCCTGACTCTTGTCTTGTGACTTGACCAATTTCTTTTGATCAATGTGTCCATACCAAAATTGGATGACCAAGCTGTAATAATCTGTCACATGCATGCCTGTGGGAGGGGAGGGGAGAGGCAAGCTTCCAAATTTCATTATACACAAAGAATAGGATAATGCCACATTGTTTTGAGTAGGCACAAAAATTATAATCATTAATAAACTACAAATTTGGAACTTAGTTAATATATACAGTGGAGGTCTACAAAATTTTAGCCAGTGTCCAAAAACAAGCCAGATATAACACACAATAATGCAATACACAGGTTATTTTTAATGTGGTGAATGTAAACTTTGGATGATAAAGGGTTCTTTCTTGAAACCCATCACTAACAGAAAGAAATGAAAGAAAAAAAATCACTCACCTCATCTTTGAAGAAATGTCTGTTTTCCCATACCTACAGTGTAGTACAAAGATTACAAAAAATAAGTTTTAGTTATTGAAAACAAAAACATATATGCCAGTGTACATAACAAAATTTCTATCACAAAAAAATTACATTTTCTTGAATGTAATGATAGCATGCTTGTGTGTTCTGAAAACATATTTTCATTATTTGTTGCTCAAGTTTAGCTTACAAGTTCATAAATTTTAAGGTTCTTCAGGATTCATAAATATTTTACTTTCAGGAAATGCAAGTATTTGTAAAACCTGAAGAACTTTGACCAGTAAATACTAGTTACAAACACAAAATGATGTACCAAAAGTGACAAAATGCGCACTCAAAAACATGCTTAGGTTAAGTACCTACTTTTCATTATTAAATTATAAAATTAGCACAGACAAACTCTAATTTCACTTGCAACTGCAGAAGAAGATCAACAATAGTTATTGAAATACATGTATGTAATGTCGTTGGTTATAAATTTAGGACAGAAAAAAATATACCAAAAATAGTAGATAACCACCTGCCATTTGTTAACAATTGTTTTTTCTTGTTAGTGATTGTTCGGTCTTGTTTCACTGATTATTTCGTCATGTTATTGACGTTTCTGCCTTGTTACAGATTGTTCAGACCTGTTCTCAAATGATTGACATTCCATCTTGTTACTGATTGTTCAGTCTTCTTACCAATTGTTCCACTGAACGCTTGATTTAAAATAAGTACCACAATAACTGCTTGCAAATCTGCCACTGTGCAATATAGTAACCCTTTGTTAATATTAGATGTGTACACCTCTCAAAACATTAGATGCACAATTTTGAGTGCCATTAAATATGTTGGGTATGTGAAAAAAAAATATATTAGCAAGGTGCTTAATTTACATAGTCATAATCAATATTTACCATATTTACCCGTGTATAATGCGTGACCTGTATAATATGCACCCTAGTTTAAAACGTCTCTAGTTTACACTCCTTTCGAAGGTTTATTAAACAGAATTTGAACTAATTTGCATATGTGACCTTTCGCCGCCGACATTGTCACGCTTTCTCTCGTTTCCTGAAAACATACCTGTAGGGTCATGGCAGCTTAGTTTACCTTTATAGTTTAAATTTGCTCCCTCATGTAAAAGAAGAGGGTTTCTTAAATTGTTGCTGTTGTGATAACTTGTAGGATGTAGCAGATACAACTGGACTAAAGGTTACTGTGGCACAATCTCATCCGCTGTGAAACTCACAGTGTCCGGTTTCCTCGAAGCGAAGCAACTCGAAAACTCGAAGCGTTGTTGCTCCAATTCGTGCAGCAGCAGTCCGGATAGTATTTTCAAAAGCCGCTTTCTCTTGTTTTCATGTCTTTTTTTACTTTATGAGTGTAGATATTGTTTGATTGAGTGCTGGCCATTTCACCAAGAGTCCCGATCATTTTGCGATCTAAGAACTCCCACTCGTTGCTTGCTTATATATAATATCCTGCAAATATCCAATTAAATAGACTGAAAAGCCCCAGGATCGACTCTACACCTCTTCATGTCTAAGGCTACTGTTATTATCTGCTTTACAGCTCTGAGATGTCCTTAAGATGTTTTTTTGGGGGCTTCGAACAGTAATCTCTTCTCCCATAATCACTCTAAATTTTCAGCACGGCATGAGATCAATACAACCAGTGACGTCACTAGGCTGTTTTGGCCACGCCAAAATGGCCGCCAATTTTGGGCTGAACCAGCCAACTTCGAAAGGCTGAAAAAGCAGTTTTCGCTTACCGTATGCGAAAAAAAAGTTTGCAGTGTTTCCAAGTAAGGTTGAAACTTTATTACTAAGCAGAAATCTCACATACAAAAATTTCGTTTCAGTGGCACTTTAAATACTCAGTTTAATTTATTCATGGATCGAAATTGAAAACTTTTAATTGGTAGTTTATTTTACCATGTCAATTAAAAACCAATTACTGCAAAGCTTTTGTGTTTGTTTTCCTTTTATCTTATGCTAATGAGATGCAATGCGATCCGTGTATAATACGCACTGGAAATTTGAAGGTTAATTTCACGGAAAAAAAGTGCGCATTATACACGGGTAAATACGGTAATCTAATCATGGATTAGCACTGGTCACCGTATACATGTATTACTGGCCTTTTAGACATTTATATACCTCAGTGTAATCTTAGATACTCAACCGATAAGAAATTGAAAATACGACATTATAATTTCTGTTTGTATGGAACTTGTAGATTGTTTCCAGTACAAGCATCATCTCTTTGGACCTCTTTGCCAAAGGATATACAATTACATGAGACTTAAGATTGTTTAAAAAAAAAAAAACAGTTGAAAACATATCTTTTTCTACAGGCATATGCCTATCATTTGTAGTTATTAATAGTACAGTGGAACCTCGATTTAACGAACCTCTATTTAACAAAGTCCTTGATATAACGAACAATATTCTACATCCCAGCCAAAGTTACAGTAAATATATGGAATAAAACCTCAGTGTAACGAACCTCGATATAACGAATTCTTCAATACATGTATAACAAACATAATCCGCAAGCCCAAACGTAAAATCTACCTCGATATAACAGATTACAATGTCAACACACAACGGAAGATAAACACTGAACAGATCAACAGTCAACAAATCCTTGTAATCCTTATGGTAAAGAGACAGCAACCTTTCAGTCAACAGCCTATTATATGTCACAGACATTGGCACTATAGTACTCTGACATCAATTAACTTGTGATCCATCTTCTTTGAAATCCACAAATGTTGGGTAGTGCAACATAACAACACTAAAGCCTGTTTCCTTGTTTACATAGACAATTTTCTGTATAACCTCTATGTTGCAACATTTTTAAATTGCTACTCTGAAAGTGTCGTTCCTTTGTAAACAAAAGCTGTGCATCTGCTCAAAAGTGAAAATAATTGATACTGAAAGCCACCATGCTTAATGAATTGCATCTCAAAACGCGGCACTTCTAGGTAACGAAAATTGCATTGAATTGCGTGACAGAAGTCACCTGTGTTACAAATCAATCATTAACTATGACCTCGATATAACAAACATGTTGGTCATTTCCCCTCAAATTCATTATATTGAGGTTTTCGATATAACGAACCCTCGATTTAACGAACAAATTTGGCCAGTCCCTAGTGACTTCATTAAATCGAGGTTCCACTGTACTTCAGTAATTAGAATAAGAATTAGAATATTATACCAGTGATGAACTTGAAAATTTTGCCTTAGGTTATATAATTTTATTTAATATAAAGCGCTTTTGGACATTAATGGAAAAAGCGCTATATAAATGATTAAATGATCATCATCATTATTATTATTATTATTATTATTAATTAAAACACTGTTCAAAATAACTGTATTTCTCACCTCTGGTGGGTCAAATGTATCAGAGTTGTTTGTCCATTCTTTTTGCATGGTATCCTTCACGTTACTAAATGCTTTCCTTGTTGCATGGAAACAGGAATAGCTATAAAAAAAGAACAAAGACAAAATGTGAACAGTTAGATGATTTAGTTACTGTTGCATTTCATAAAATTAAGCTATGCCAAGTTAGTAATAATTATAAATAATCACCCTTACTTACATGGTAACATTTCTCCTAATTACTCAATAGCACTTAACAATAACTACATCCAAGTTCTACTTAAACTGGTACTGACAGCATATCCCAAAAGTGGAGTTTTTCTAAATACTAGGTTTGTGTTCAGATCACAAGGCTCTCTAATCCAAACAATGTTAATATCAGAATTTTGCATCTTTCTCAGATCCTTATTATGATACTTGCATGTAATTCAGTTACTTCGTGGCCAGTAACTGTAAGCTATTGCAAGCCTTGTAAATAACAGCATTTACTGCGACCACCATTTACTAAACCCTTCAATAACATGCAAGAGTCTCAATCAACAGTTTCGTGTTTTGCTGCTGTCAATCATCTTAGCAGACCTCTCAGGTGACAGAAGTTTACTTCAATGGGCTTAAAAGGTCACTCTGTGGGTTGTGCCATTATTTCTTTTTTTCAAGGTTGTCGTCATAATACTTAATGAGGCCAAACTTTGGTCATTGTTTTGTGTTTTCCCTGACAAACTCTTAACCCTGGTTTACACTTGTGAGATAAGCATAACAGAGTGAAAAAAGCACAAGCATAAGCACAAGAAAAAGAAACATTTTTTCTTGTACATAACTAGATCAAGTTTGGAAGTTCAATAAAGCAACGATGACCAAAATAACCTGACACCTTTTGGAGATTTCTAAAGATTACCCGAAGACTTCCATAGATACAATTGCAAAGACTTCTGAACAATAATTTATTCTGAAGATTTCTAAAGACTTCCAATGATTTCAAAGATTTTCAAAGATAATCCAAAGATTACTGAAGGTTAACCAAGTATTTCTAAACATTTTTCAAAATTATTCTTAAGTTTGTGAAACTTTCCAGAAATTTCTAAACATATTTAGTAGAATTCTACTAGTATACTATCAGCCATTAGAATGCACTGGCTGGAGGTCGTCTGTAAAATAGCAATGTTTTTTTGTTTTTACAAAGTTAGGGAAGAACATTTAAATACAAATGGATAATTCAATTCCTGAGAAGACTAAACTTAAGGGTATTCACACTTTTGTGACTTAAACAAAAAACTAGAAAATGTTCAAAAACTGATGAGCGTTCACACACAACAGGAAATTACAAACGACAATTCAGTCCACATGATTTTTTTTTTGAAGCGTAGAAGTTAATTGAAGGGGTGAGTGCAAAACCATGCTAAGTGACAATTTGGGTGGAAAAAAAAATTTTCACAAAAGGGCTTGAATTTTTGCATGTGGTCTTCACTGTAACAGAAAAACGTGGTCCTGTATGTTTCCCCGCTGGTTTTTGCTTTGTTTATGAAGACGCCGCTAGGAAAACTGAGTGGTTTTTTTACATACGCAGTATCTTGAAAACAAAGCAAAGCTTAGTGGAAAAACTACAGGACATTGCTAAACATACCTAAACAAAACTGCATGCAAAATTTGGAACATTTTCGACAAAGTTCACTTTTGATTAAAATACCTAACGCCCTTTTCCCACCAAGGCCTTCAAATAAACGAAGCCGCGCCTTTGTTATGATAAACAGAGCCGATCCTTTGTTATAATAGCCAAGCCAAGCCTTTGTTGTAAGTCGAAATCTCGCCTCAGTTTATCATAACAAAGGATTGGCCTGCTGCAACCGCAAGGACTTTGATTTCACTTAGAAAGCAGCAAAATGTCAATTTCACGCAATGCATAAGCTCAAAAATGTTGATTTTAGGTCAAAAAAGGTTTAAATGTTGATTTCACGTTAACGCGTGACGGCAAGGATGTTGGTTTCACCTAGAAACCAGCAAAATGTTGATTTCACGCAGCGTATAAGCTCAATGATGTTGATTTCAGGTCTAAATAGGTTAAAATGTTGATTTCACGATAACGCGTGATGGCAAGGGTGTTGGTTTCACCTACAAAGTGTGTTGGTTTCACCTACACCTACAAATTGGTTTTCACCAACAAAATGTCGATTTCACGCAGCGCATAAGCTCAATGATGTTGATTTCAGGTCTAAGTAGGTTAAAATGTTGATTTCACGTTAACGCGTGATGGCAAGGATGTTGGTTTCACTTAGAAACCAGCAAAATGTCAATTTCACATAGCGCATAAGTTCAATGATGTTGATTTCAGGTCTAAATAGGTTAAAATGTTGATTTCATGTTAACACTTGACAGCAAGGATGTTAGTTTCACTTAGAAAACAGCAAAATGGTAATTTCACACAACATATAAGCTCAATGATGTTGATTTCACATGAAAACGCTCTATAAATAGGGCTGACAGATTAACAGATTAACCCTTCTGCGCAACATACAGGTCGCTATACATCTACATGTCTGCTGATCCCAGAAGATTAAAACACTACAAATCATGCCGATTTGAAATAAAATCAACACAACCTGGATCACAGATCTATGTTACAATCGATCGCTACTTGTTGGCCATTATTATGTTTAAACAGTCTAGTTACCAGTTTGAGAAACGTCTGCAGAACGTGATCGCAATGCATGCCGGGAAGGGTCCTTACACCTCGTGCGCAGGAAAACATGGCGGTCGATACAAGACAAATTTTATAAGTCTAAAACCAGTTCTCGCTTTCCAAACTTTGACGCTAGCAATGCTTGGCAATTGGGCCACAACTCACCAGAGGGTATTTTTCTTGGGCAAGAACTGCTCTTGGACTTTACTGCCTGGCTCGATCTGACTTCGAACGCCAATAACACGATTACGGTATATCAGCTGCCTTCGAAGTTTCAGAACACATTTTGATTCTTTAAAACCTGCTGATGACTTACAGGTTTATTGAGACTTTATGATGCCTCTCAACCACCAGGCAGGCATGCAAGGTACTTTAAAATAATGCTTAAGATATTAGTTGACAGAGCTCTAATGCGGCACATCTCTTTTTTGTTCGATGTATTTCGTTTGACGCTCAATCGATTCACGTGTTGTGTTCACGTCACAATAACTGATGTAAACAATCTGTTTAAAAATAGAAGAACCATAGCCAGGACAAAACATATTAAAAATTTATAAAAAACGTTCACTGGCTATATAAAGTTAAAACTTTCAGAGCTTTCGGCTGCCAGACTACAGCCTTCAATGGATAACAAATGGAAAAAATACCAACTACAAAGGATAATGCTCTCATTATTGATGTATATCGAAAACCAACCCATACCAATAGGTATTTGGATTTCTTCTCCCACCATGACAAACAACATAAGATCAGTACAACTGAGACTTTATTACATCGTGCAACTAAACTGCCGAGCACGAAACAAGGAAAAGAGGCTGAACTTAATCATGTCACCGATGCTCTGCGTTCTAACAATTACCCCCAAAATGTCATCTCCAACATTCTAAAGAGGAAATCTTCTACTCAGTGCACAAATTCCATCCCAGCACCTGAGGAACTTGTTTGCATGTTTTTCAAATGGGCCACACCCCCCGTTTCCTCTAGTTATGCAGTCCTCCCCTCCATTAATGGAATTTCTCAGCCTCTAAATAGGCTTCTTCAGGAACATGATATTCGAGTTGTCAGCAAGCCAGTCAAGACATTACAACAGGCGTTTCCTTCTCCTAAATCTCGACCTCTAATTGAACTTCAACCAAATGTGGTTTACAAAATATCTTGTGCCGACTGCCCATGGAGTTATGTAGGCGAGACTGGCAGATGCTTTGAAACGAGAAAAAAAGAACACATGAGGAATGTGATGTCTTACACAAGAGGTTCCAACATCGCTAAACACGCTTGGTCTTCAAATCACTCTATTGACTTTAAAAATTCCCAAGTGATTGACAAGGGTTCTTCACGTATTCGCAAGACGTTAGAATCATGGCACACCGCTTCGATAGATCATGCAGATAACAATTCTAGACCGCTCCCCAATCAGTACTCTATTCTTTTAAAAAAGAACAATTAGTTTATTAACACTTATATTTTTCCATTTTAATATATTCTTTTTATAGTTCCACCTATTTTTGTATATATTTGTAGTTGTTATCTTTTCCATTTTTTATCCATCGAAGGCTGTAGTCTGGCAGCCGAACGCTCTGCAAGTTTTAACTTTATATAGCCAGTGAACATTTTTGTAAACAATCTGCTCCCAGATTTCCGCTCTATATATGCTGTGAGATTTGATTTTGACCTCATACACTATAAACAGTCTGCCTGTTTGCTATTCAACAAATTAACTCCTAAAGACATGGCTAGGAAGAGCCAAGTATTTTTGCATACATTATAACTCGAAAATGAAGCAAAAACCAGCGACAAAAATACAGGGCCGCGTTTTTCTATTACATTGAAGACCACATGCAAAAATTCAAGCCCTTTCGCAAAAATTTTCTTTTTCACCCAAATCATCGCTTAGCATGATTTTGCACTCACCCCTTCAATTATGATGTACAAAAACCATTGGAAATGGTTAGACAAAGAAAATTTAAGTAAGAATTCTACTTGAATAATTAGATTATGTGCTCGAGATTTCTATGAGTTGATCCCTTTCGCCTCATCAACTACATGTATCACCTCAGAGAAATCTCAAGCTCATAATCTATTTGTTAATTAGAAGACCAAGGGCACTGCCTACTGCATACATGTAAGTATTCAATGTCTAACGCAAAGCTGTTAGTTACTAGCGTATCATAAACAAGTCATCACATGATTTTCTACATGCAACTTCTAATCAATACAAATTTGCTAGCCTTTAAAATTGCACTTAAAAATCATGTGACTGCCTATATCGTAATGCAACCTTAAGTACAATCACGCGCAACGGAAATGCGAAACTGAAGGTGCCGTGTTGCAGGGATAAGTTAACTTACGTTTACATCCATGGCTAAGATGTACAAATATAATTCTCAGATATCGTTAAAAAGCGGTCAAGGCAAAACGCTGGTCTCAATTTATTGCCAGTATAACGGGACATCTGGGGTTAGTTACAGTAAAGTGTTCGGAATTGTACAGCAATTGTGGTTTTCAGCATTTTTCGGCTACGGCGTTTCAGGATCGCATTTGTAGGATCATATCATGTTAACTAAATACCTACCTGTTTAGCCGTGTGAGGAGCACTATCTACACATGTCTATCTAGAGTACATAGATAGTTCTCATACCTCAAAAATGTTAGTAAAAACACAATAAAGTGGTGGACCGTCCACTGACGAAGCTCCGCCATGTTTTGATGCCACACAGTCTGGATGCTGCACAAGGCTGTAAAATACGGACCTTTGGGACCTGGGAACCAAGACTCACAAGACATACGCAAAAAGTAAGACACCGCATCATTCTCGTCCCCAGTGCTACTCGTCCTAAAATGTTGTTGACGAGTAGCTCTGTATGCACCCAAAAATTCGAATTTTTTCATTGGCTGACAAAAAATGAATGCGCAGCAGAAGTGAAAATTACAAAGCTCTACGCATTCCATTTTACTTCCGGCCCGAATGGCAGCACCTTCGCTCAGTTGACACAGGCGCGCTTTACGAAAAAAAAGCAAAACAAATGGTGACCATTCCCGATCGATCCGAAGGAATCGTAAAATTTTTCACGTAACCAAAGAAGTACATCGCCTGCAACGATGTAATTCTCGATCGTAATCATCGTCCTTTGTTGTAGCAGCCGAGAAGGTGGGAAGAAACGTTTAAAACTCTGAGAATCAACCAGCTAATACAACAATTACTTTGTCGCTGACCATACCCCAAGAAATCATAAAATTAAATTCGAATCGGCAGTGGGTTTCAAAAAACGTTTGTCTTCCTTTATGAAAAGCTCAAAAGGAAACTAAGAACCTGGTGAAAAGACGAAGAAATATCACTGTTGCTGAGCAAATGTGGCACTGGAAATCCGAAGGTGAGTTTTCTCTCTCTGAAAGATCAAGCAGATCAGATTCTAGCAGTCCAAAATGTATTGAATGATGTTAAATTGCCCAAATGAGTCAAAGGTCCGTGTTATAATACTCTGCTATGTACTTGGATGATGTAGCAAATGGTCTGAACATGAAATTTGGTTTGTTTCTTCCACAGATTGTTATGTATGTATCTGTTACTACGTGTACCTGTTAAGAAGCTTCTGCTGTTATAGATATATATAATATCTGTTTTTTAGCTCCCCTCTCTTTAATTATTGAGACCTCCCCTATAGTCTCCCCCCCAAAACAAACACGAACAAACCTTTCCTCTCTCCCCACTTTAGTTAGGAAGCAACTGCAATTAGCAAAACTTTACTCCTTCACAATAACATTAATCAGTAAATAACAATAATTTATCATCAATGCAAATAACTGTGAACAAAATTAATATGGAGGCAATAATTATTATTTATATAACTGATGAACGAATCATCAGACTAGTGGGTTTCCAAATGTAATGTGGAAACTCTACTAAAAACAAATCAAACATTATAGGTGTACAGAGTTACATTCATATCCCCATAAGAAAAATATCGTAATCTTTTGGTTAGCCTTTGAAAGATTTTTTATTTCCTGCCATTATTTACTATTCTTTGTTAATTTTCAGACCATAATAGTGTAACACAAACTCTTCGAAGGATAACAATATATGGATAATTCAAATAGGAATGTTGCTCTTGCAGTTCAATAAATAATACTGAAAAAAAGGAGATGGAGATAGAACCATTGTTAATTGTAAAGCTATGTGGTTGATGTTCTGATCAACCACAAGAAGTAGAAAGTATGCATTCGAGATTTGTTGTTGTACATGTTTGAATAACAGGCTGAAGAGCCTTATTATTAGCATGAAGTAACACGAATATTGCATTATTTCCCATTCATTTTGTTCATCCAGTTTCCTAAAAAAAAATCTTCCATAATGTGCACTGTGGCACACCAATATGAATCACTCTCTTCACACCAGGCACCTCTACATGTATACCAATGCCAAATACTAATTTTATAGTTACATCATTTTGGCTGTTTTATATTTTTGGTAACACCATGTACTCATATGGGAATACTGAAATAAATTGTTGTTATTGTTGTTGTTGAAAGCACCCAAAAGATTAAGCTTTATATAAGCTGATTGAAAGGTATAAAATGAACAAAAAAAATTATATCAACAAAAGCAGTGGGGGTTGGGGGAGAAAATGGTGGGAATAGCCCTATATCTAGTTAAAGTGATGTCTCCAGTTGCAGAAGCTCAGGTGACCAGGCTTTTCTCAAGCCTGAATGTACAAAAATCATCATTAGATGTTCCAAATAAGCTAATTAAAATTGCTGCAGAGCCATTATGGAAGCCCCCAGCAGACATATATAACCACTCAATAACAACTGGCGTAGGACTTTTATTATTTTTTGTTTCACTGCGTTTACCTTAACACGGTAGTAACCACTTCAAAAACCAATTTTTTCCCTATACCCCGGTTACAACACACATACTTTTTTTTTTCTTTCCATAGCCATATGCAAAATAGATTTCTCTTCTCGTATTTATTTAATTATAATACTGATGTAAATTAATTCTGTAAATAGTGCACAATAAAAGTTGATTGATTGATTTAATTTGACAGTTAAATGATTGTGTAAGACCCTTTTTTGTAAAGAAAAAAAACAGAACAGAATGGGGTTACTTGAAAAAATGAGGGCACGATAGATCATATGAAAGTGAGCACCTTTATTACATTCCTTGCAAGGAAAGATGAGCAAAACTCCAATACAACAAAACTTTCCTGAGTTCAACAGATTTTTATTCCGCTGCAGCTTACAAACCTATGTAGATAACCAGGAAGTAAATAGTTCTTACCATTAAAAAATTCTCCCTTTATCTATCAGCACGGCGTATATCTAAATCCTCTGGTCAGTGATGCAATTTCCACGGCTGATTTTCACAAACGCTTCCGTGTGTCCATAAACAAATTTCACCGTGTCATCGATAGACGTAATACATGTGGTATCCTGATTACTTTGCTTGAAAGCTTTAACAACTGCACCTCGCTCTTTAAACTTCTCCTTTTTACCGAATATGAAGAGAAGAAACAACAAGAACACAGCTATCGATCCCTGAATTTTTCTAGACGGTCCACCACAAAATGCGCAGCGAAATCCGTTGGTAAAATATTAGACAAGCTTGCAATCGTGGTTGAAGCGGCGACGGCATTTAAGGCCGCTTTCTACTCTCTCTTTAACTTTAAATCACCTATTTAAACTACAGCGAAGTGAAAACACATGTCAATGTTCCGATCTGTTTACATCCGAAGAGTACACTCTATTCCTCTCTCCCCTCCCTCAGGATTAGTTTCTGAGCATGAGCAGATATGAAGGCCAAAATTACGCATGCGTTACCGGATGTCCGTGATTTACCGACATCCGGTAATGGCTGCTACCAGAACCAACCAGAACCCTCCGTTTCTCCGACCACGTGACCAAAAGAAACGGAGGCTCTGGAGACGAGAATGGACACTTGCCCCATTCTCGTCCCCAGAGCCTCCGTTTCTTTTGGTCACGTGGTCGGGGACATCTTAAGATGAGTAGCACTGGGGACGAGAATGCATTTACCCAACAAGGCTTTCGGGCGTATTTGTACATTTTGAAGCACGTGGATAATTTTGTTGCACGGGTAGAGAAACGAGACGTTCTTTCTTCGATTATTGGTAGGTTCTAGGTTTTCATAATTTTTGTCATTTAAGGTCTGTTAACAGATGAGGGAATTTGTGAATCCTTCATGAATTCTTTCCTTCCCGCGAGTTCAACACGGTTGCGTACAGTCTTCGGATACTCACAAGGATTCACACACACAGCGGATACTGGACTTTATGAACCGCCTTTAACGGTTATCCAACAAAGCTACGTTCTGTAATCTTCTCTTACAGGCTTAGTTGACATAATATTCTCGATTCCTGTCTCTTGTTAACGATGGGTTCGAGATCAAAGTGCTACAAATGTGGAAAACCAGGACATTTTGCCAAAGAATGTACTTCTACGGATAGTAGTGGTGGGGCCAGCTTTGGAGGTGAGTGTCGATCACCTTTTCATTACGATATATCTTGCGTTAAAACGGCTTTGGTGTTGGAAAAAATTCATCTGAAACAGTAATGTGTATGCATATAATATTACAAAATATGCACATGGTTTAGAACGGGTAGAACCAGACACTTTCTACATCGATGCCACTATGCCATTGTGTTTTTGGTTACACGAGGAAGGCAAGCGTAAACGATTGATTTCATTCATTCATACCTGTATTGGTTTTCATTATTTGTTTTTCTTGTGATATCTGGGCACTGCAAGACAGACAACGAACGCTTGACTCCAAGGGATTCGGTTCCAAGGGATTCGGTTCTTAGGTCACTTTCCAGTACTGAGCTTACTTAAGACTTAATTACGTTCGGTTGTAAACGTGTTCCTAAGGAAGTAAGTGTAAATATTTAAATAGCTGACGTGAAATCGTTCTGATACGAATTTCTTGGCAACTTTGTCAGTAAGGCAAAGCTGTCCTCTTGCTTACGTATTTTCAAGTACAATCTTTGGTCGCGGCAGGAGGTAGAATTCATTAAGCAAGTGCATTACCCGTGATTCACTAACAAAACATTTCCTGCTCGTACTTTATGGAGGCGTGCGTGTGTTGGAGCAGGTTGTTTGTTACCTTATGTTGAACAGTACCAGTACCCCATCTGTGGTAATGTCAGTAACTCTCTCAAGGATACAGCTTTGGTTCGTGTTCATATTTAAGGTATCAGTAAGGGGAAAATTTGCAATTTTGCATAATTTTACTTTTTTAAGCGGTTGGATAAATCTTAAAGTAATCTTTAAGATAAAAGAAACTCCACGAAAAAATCTTATATCTGCCGGTGGTTATTGCGCGAGAAAGATTGTTTTGCATATTAATTACTTAATTGAGAGTTGACAAGTTCTGTCAAATGAATTAATTATCGAGACAAGAAGCCACATGCCATCAAGATCATGCTGAGTTGACACGCGATTCGCGCGCCATAATCAGTGCCGGATGTCTTCGAGGAAGACAGAGCAATCTTGCCCGTTTTCATCGGCTAAAGGAAGGCCAAAGAAGGCAAAAAACACTTTCAACAAAGAGTCGGCTGCTAAATTAGCGGAAAGCGGCAAAGGGTTTGTTTTACAATCAAGAAAAATTGCTGAATGAACTCGACAACGATCGCGATCACAAAGCCAGCGAGCAGGCCGAAATGAGCGCAAGCCATGCTAAAATACTGTTGCAAGAAACTGTCGAAGCAGAGGAGATTGACGAAGAGACGTGGACGAAATTGAAAGGCAGATTGATTGTACAAAATTAGAATCAGCAGTGCAACATTTTTTTTTTCTTACCCAGCCATTGTCATTTCTTCCAGTATCTTTGCCTTTGCATCAACATCAGTCGGTGTAGTCCTGTTTATGACGTCCTCTCCAGCGTTTCCCTTTGAGCGCTTGCATTTTCTCGGGGACCTTCTACGGGCCTTCGGCATGTTAACAGTGACATGGCCATAATTTTGAAGATTAGTCAACCGATACGTAAAATTTCGAACGCTAATATAGTAAGTCAAAAGATAATTTCACGTTTACTAACTTTGGAATTCTGACTTCACACATGAAAAAGCGGTTTATTCACTGGTGAATAATTTACCACGCGCCGTTGTGGAAATTTGTACCTGTTCCATGTTAACTGTCACAGTCCTATTGTTATACAGAAAGTTGATTCCCCTGCGGTGTCTCCCTTGGTGTGATAATCTCATAACACTTGGATACCGCCGAATTTTATTTTTTCTCTGTTTCTCGAAAGTAAAAAATAGGCGAGTTGTACGTGCATTTCGAGTTCCAGGTCGGCAGCCCCTGGACCAAATTGGCTGAAATTCGGAGAGAATGTTGTCAGAACGATCGCCGACAAAACCGTGTCTGCGAATTCTGATTACTCTTTTCATTAAAAAGTTATGCCTTTTTTTTCGGGCAGTCCTATTTTTTTCCCTTTTCTAACTTTATCCTCTTGTGAAATAATAAGAAACGCATGTGCCAAAAATCTGAGACACGGTTTTTGAGGTCAATGTGTGAAGAAACAGACGCCATGTTAATCGTTTTCTCCGACTTAAATTGAGCGGGCGTATACCTTGATTTATGGGTTCGTGAAGCTTTGTAAATATATTCACATTTTTGAAACACAGTAAATTTCTACCATTTTAAACAGGTCGGGTCATAATCTGTAGTTATTAAGCTTCCAGTAAATATACGGTTTATATGGGTTTTTGTTAAAGCCACGAACGCTAGAGCGGACCGCGCCCGGATGGTCAAATGGGTTATACTGATACCTTAATTCTAATTTCTGCTTTATTTATCACAAACAAACAATACCTTCAGTCTGAACATGGTCTCCCTAGACTCTTGGGTTTTGCAAAGTCAAGTAGGCCTTGCTGCAGTTTGTTTCACCGTCATGACTCTATGATTAGACGGTCAACCACAACAAAGGTTAAAATTGATGTGTGTGATTTTGACTGACTTTTAAATGAGGCCTTCTGCCTCTTGAACTAAATCTACATGTAAGCTGTAAAATTATGACCATTTACAGTTACTATTAAATTCTGATAATAAGCCCCCCACTGAAAAATAATGACCTCTGTTGCTTTAAGGGGCAGGGTGGTCTCTAGAGAAAGCAACTGAAATGCTTAGGCAAAATGTCAAATGTCTTGATACGTGCATAAAACTTCCCACTGCATACAAGATACCTGGGGAGAGCTTATTATTGAAATTTTATGGTACCTCCATGAACTAGAAACAAGTAGAGATGGAGGGAGGGTGTTATCAGAATTTTTTGGTCCTTTCATAAACTGTAAACAGTTAGACCTCGAGAAGTAAATTGTAACAATGATTGTTACTTGTTTTTGTAGACAGAAGTTGTTATTTGTGTGGGGGAACTGGGCACATTTCCAAAAACTGCCCCAAAAAGAAAGGTAAGTCTTGTCAATGAATTTTCTCCTCTTTGCTTTCTTTCACCCTGGGTTTGTAGGTGACAGTCCGTGACCAGCCTTAATTTAACTTTATTATTTTTTGGTTTGACGCAGTAGACTTCAAATTTAATGGCAATAAAGGACTACAATAGAATGGTTTTTGTACTTATTACCTTTCTTATTCTTCAAAATTTAAGTATAGTGGAACCCTGCCTTACTGTCACCTTGTTATTGCAGTCACCTTTTTTGTCGAGGCAAAATCCCCATACATTTTGTCATAAGAACACCCCATAAAGCAGCCACCCTGTTAATATGGCCAACAGCCACATTCTGAAATCCCAACTTGTATAATCCGTTATAATTTTACCTGTTTATACAGCCACTCAAATCAATTATGTTCATCTTCCATTGTTAATAGTGTATGTACTGATTGAAGTTTCATTTTTTAAAAAAGTGCATATAGCTGCATTCTAATGGTTATTAAAGAAAAGTTGTTTAGAGGTGTAATAATTAGGCGTCACTCAATTTAGGCCAGTCATGAAACGACGCTACCCTGTTAATACGGCCACCCCTTTAATATGGCCAAATTTTCGTGGCCGGTTTGGTGACCGTATTAAGGGGGTTCTACTGTACTTAGAAAGTAGAAGGGAGTGGATTTCATTCCCATTATTACTTGTTTGTTATTTGTTGGCAAAAAAATGGTTGGTTGGTCGTTGGAAAAAGACAGGTACAAAACTAATCACTCTGAAAGTTACCTTAGACATCTGCAGATTACCTTAGCCTGAAAATCATAAGAGTGCCATTTTTGATCAGCCAATACAAACTAGGAACAATGTATACCGTGTTTCCGCCAGACCGCGCCATTGTGGGAATCCCGCATTGCAATCAGAGGTGGCCCCCAGAAAAACAATACATCCTAATAAATGACTTTATTTTCCTTGGTACCCTGATGCATTTTTTCCTTCTGCAGCTCTCGATTTATTGGCCCTTTTTATTTATTGGCCCCTTTCCTAAAAAATTGGCCCCTAAAAAAGGTCTTCAGGTGCCACTGTGGCCCTCAAGTAAAATTTTCTGGCTGAAACACTGTGTATAGCAACCTAAGGCTGCAGGTGATAATTGTTAAGTTGTGACAATCACCTGAGAAGTTGTAATGTCTGACACTGACAGTGCAGTGAGCAAAATTAAATGTCATTTAGGTTTTGTCATAATACTTGCAATTTGTTTTTTAATTGTGGTTTAGCGTAAAACTGCATGTAAAATTTGCCGGAGTTTTGTGACAACCCATTGTGAGAGGTGTGGTTGCATAATGTGTAGTGTGTTTGACTCTGGATCAAGCAGTCTGGCTTTGAGCCCTTTCTGGGGCCATTGTGGTTCTTGGATAAGACACTCAAATGTCATCAGATTGCCTCTTTCCACTCAGGGGTTTAAATGGGTACTGACAAATTTAATGGAGGGGTAACCCTGTGTTGGACTAGCATCTCATCCAGGGGGGTGTGGAGTACTCCTTGGTGCTTTATCCTACAGAAATGGAAGAGAACTACCAGCCTGATAGACTACTAGATTAGAATGCAGACTTAACCATACCATGAGATTTACAACTGATGTTGTGATTGTCAGATTCTGAATGCTTTACTTGTGGGCAAAAGGGTCACCTCCAAAGAGATTGTCCAAGTGGTGATTCAGGTAGGGAGTGCTACACCTGTAGGCAAAAAGGCCACCTCTCCAGAGATTGCCCAGAGGCTGATAGTAGAGGAGATGACTACAAGTCTGAGAGTGCCTGCTACAAGTGTGGAAAGGAGGGCCACTTTGCACGTGACTGTGGTGTAAAATGCTATCGCTGTGGCAAAACTGGCCATTTTGCTAGAGATTGTGAACAAGACAACACAATCTGCTACAAGTGTAACAAAGCTGGTCACTTTGCCCGTGACTGTACTCTTGAAAGTCAGACCTGTTACAACTGTGGAAAGCCTGGCCACTTAAAGCGTGACTGCACAGAGAAGAACGGCAATTATGACTGGGTTACGTGTTACAGATGTAATGAGGTTGGACATTATGCACGGGACTGTCCCGATGATGATGATGAGTGAGGTCATGAAAGCTACAGTTACTACTGAACGTATTCCATATTGACATTTGATTCCAAAGAATCTCTTATAACTGTGTCTGTGGGGTTTTGTGAATATTATTTTAAGTGATGTTTATTGTAGTATAAACATCTGCCTTTATGTGATAATCGTAAAGGGCTCTTCAAGACAATTTGCTAAAGTTGATGTAGCACTTTACTGATTTGCTACAGTTTAACATAGGCCTGATATATTGTTTGCCAGTAATAAAGAGAACAATAGTAGTATAGCCTGAGTGCTGCTTGTTTTAAACTTCTGAGTAGAGTTTCAGATAATTTTGCAGAGGATAATGTCTTGTTATGGTACTGTTTGACTCACCAGGTAGACATTTTTTTGTTATTTCAGTGCATAGTTAATCATCTAGCATTCGCATTTTGCATTAGATGTACTAGTACTTTCTTTTGACAGTTGATTTGGTGTCGACATTTTACCTGACAAGTACATTGGTTAGAATGATGTCCAGTGAAGGCTAAGTCATTTTTTTTTTTTTTTTGGAGGAGAGGTTATTACCTTTTGACCTTTAAATCCTAATGAAAACAATACTCATTCTGTATCATGGGTCATTTACAGGTAAACTACTCAGTGCAATGCACTGCTTAATATTTGAGAGTGATTTTCAGTAATAGTAAACAAATGGTATTTTTCACTCCAAACTTCCAAATTTAAACTCAAATATTGTAATCCAAGCACATTTCTGGCTGATGCTGCTACCAGTAAGGCAAAGCACTTCCTCTTTCACATAAAGATTTACCTTTACTTTCACTTTGAATCACCCTTTGTCGAGTTAGAAAATAAACTTATCAATGTTTGACATTTCAAGTCAGGCTATGGCTACAATAATTAATGAAAGTCATTCTTGAATATGACCAGAAGTGTCATCACAAGTGAAACAACATGAATTAGTATGTGTAAGTTGTTTGCATTTTTTTTTTTAACTTGTGGCTTTATTATTCTCTGGAAAATTTAACTTGGAAGTTGTAACAGTCAGCATCTCTCTGATGACCATTGTTTTCAGCTGCTTTAGGTGGAAATTAAATTATTATATTTGTATTGTCCCATAATAAGACAAGGTGGTGATTTTAGAGGTCGATCCTCAAGACATTGTGGCAATATTCATTTGCCAAGTTTTTTTTTTTTTTTTTTAATAATAGAATGTTGAATTGAGGTGGAGAGATCACACTTTGTCCTGTTTGGTAACAGGATAGACTTACATTAAAGTTTACCTTCCTTGTAATTTTGTTATGGCAACTTAATGATACATCGAGTTTTTTTTTTTTTTTTGAACAGTGATCTCAACAACTTGAAGGCATTCCATGTTTACATTGTAACCAGTTTGTGGCTTCATGTACTAGAACAGAATATTCAATTTGATGAGGTCATTTGTGGGGCATTATCCTTCTAGTGGAATGTTTAAATATGGTCTTAGTTATCTTGTGTCCAAAATATTATGTCATTATTTTAACATATATCAGGACTGATTTCTGTTTTAAGAGAGAGTTGACAATGCATGTATATTTTTTAAGTGTGATAGAATATAAAAGGCATGGTCATTATCTATGAGTCACCAACTTTAACTGAGATTGTATTTCCATTTTCTTTTAATTCCCAATTTAAATTATTAATATGGATTTGATAAAGTGCAATGTTCAATCTCAACACTCTTATTGGTTTTAGAGTTGGTGTTCACAATGCTACCAGCAGTTTAATTTCACGTCATAGTATCCAGGGTAATTGATCAGCTGTAACACCAGATACAATGCTACAAATGAAAAAAACTGAGTTAACATAATAGAGATGAGATAAATAACTGCCATTAGAGTCTCTTTAAAACATCAAATTCATCTGCTAGGGGAGAAAAAGACATTTTCAACTGAAAACATTTATGAGTTTGATTTATCCATAGAAAGGCATTATCCTTTTTTTTCTTGTCTTCGACATTTTGGTTAGGCAAGACTATGGGAAATGAGCTGAGTAAACTATACCACTTATTATTAATTGGATAGTTGACTTGTTTTTCCTGTTGTCTGCATTTGATTTCATTCATGAACTAGATTAATGATGTTCTTAGAATTTAATAGGGAGTTTCAGCAATAACTTTGGCAACGCCATGGACGACGCCTAGTCAAAAATGAATTTATATTTTACCAGCGAAATTCGCTATGGTCTAGATCTGTTTAGTGAACCAATGGCTCTGAAAATGTGCTCAGGCTAAATATACAAGGACAGTATTCAATTCCAAATGGAATTACGAAAAATTAGCCATCTTTGTTGGCATTCTTCAGACTATGCAAAACTTGATCATTTCACGTTCTTGTTTTGCAGAGGAGGGCAAAGAAATGCACAGATTTATAACGCACATGCACAGCTATTGTTTTGCTCATTAAACCTTTTGTTTGGTGGCATTCTCGTTGCTGTCGTCATCGTGGTTTGCTTAAGCTCCCTAATGTACAGTTCATCTTCAGTTAATCTTTGATACTGTGAAGATGTTCACAAAAAAGAAATCCAATTGATTTGTAGTAATTACATTTCTCTTCCAGAAGTACGTAGTACACACAAAAAACCTTGAGAACACAGAGTGAGCTTTTATAAGAAGTTATAATAAATAACCTATTTGCATCCTTACAAAAATAGGAGTTTTTAGAATGTGTTGAGAACCAAAGTCAGAAGTGTATTTATTGGTAAACAAAAGAGAAATTTAATTATTTTTCAAAGTGTATTTCAAGAAGTTTGTAGGCTAAGTACAGGAAAAGTTGTCAAGCCGAAATAAAGTTGGCTCAAGTGCCGTGATTGTGTTTTGTTGGCTTTTTTGTATGTTTATGATTTTTTAGTAAATCTCTCTTGGTAATACCAGATTCTTGGGTCTTCAAGTTGTATTGTTTGTGTATCAATGGAGATCAATATTCATGGAGTGACTAAAAAAAGTCTTGAAATGTCTCAGAGCTCTCTTGCATGCACTTAATCACCGGTAAAAGAACAGAACAACAAACTTAAACAACAGGAGAATACTTCATTTTATTACATACAAATAGCCATGAATATCAAATTGTGGGATTGTTAGATATCTGCAAGACTGAGTATGAAACAAATTGCAACCACACTTGCAAACAGGAGATGACAGTAATATTGTGGATTGAACTTTTTTTCTTTCCTTGCTCAAACTTGAAAAACCAACAGGGACTAAAAAATACCAGCCTCATAAAATCCTCTGTAAATGTTGTTTTTATTATTATTATTATTATTATTATTATTATTATTATTATTATTATTATTATTATTATTATTATTATTATTATTATTATTAAAATAATGTAAGCTGATCTGCCCACCACTGACAAATCACAATAACTTGCTCAACCTCAACCAATAATTGTTAAATACTCCACAATCAGTACAAAAAAGAACTGCCCGTCACAAATGAAGTCAGTTCGGCAAACTTCATGCAGGCAAGTTTTCGGGACTAATGGATGTTAGCTCATGGAATGATTGTCTGACAAAATGGGTAAGGTTACATATGCTGTGGATTGAGACTTATTAACCCAGTGAGGATGCAAGGATTCTTGTGTTTTCTGATGTCGAGTTCCTTCCTATCTGTTACAATTACACAGAAGTGTCCATAGATACATCCCTTCCCAAAATGAGTGCATGCAAGCATTTTGCTCCAGTCAGTTGGACAGCATAAAGTCATCATCATCGCAGTCATCTTCAAATGCTACAGAGACAAACGAAATGCATCACATGTAAATAATAGTTTTGAAAAAAGAAAATGGGAACTGATGAAATGAATTTTTGATTTTTCTTTAAACTAGTTTGTCCAACTTAAACACTCACTATAAACTAGAAAATAACCACAGTTAAATGCACATCAAGTATAGTCTTGTTGTGTGCGTAACTATTTCTGGGACTATCAATCTGCATTGCCACACCCATCCACAAGGGTATTTCCAAGCTCCTTTTGCCTCTTTCATGACAAGTCCTTGGACAAAATTATTTAAATGAAAACGAGTTTGATTTGTTTGAAAATGAATACACAGGTGAAGCATTTTCAAATGAGTGGTTTAGCAATTGCAGAGACTTGTTTTGACACAAAGGCAAAAAAAAAAAAAACTTGGAAGTGGCCCATTTCACTGCAGAATATTTATATGCCTGTTGTAGCTTACCATTAAAGAATCTCTCATGGACTGATACAGCAACTCGATTACTTTTCACTATGTCAACTTGTAAACAATTTTGCATACAGCTATAAAACTCTGAGACACATGGCATAGTTAAACTGTTATTTGTGCGATTGTTGTTGGTATCAGAGATGTAGAATTTGTAACAGGCCTTCCCATTGCCTGCAGTGTCCTGTTGAAAGTTACAACCCAGTTCAGCTTCGCTGTAATCCCAGCCATTATTCCTTTCACTTTGTTTTTCACTCATTATTTTCCATGAAACTTTTTTAAAGCTGTCACTGCAACTGCATCTCTGAGATGTTGCTGAGAAAATAATAAAAATGTTGCTGAGGAAATAAAATAATGACATGGATTGTCTAAATGTCTTATTGATATGTGGTTTCTCAAAAATTGGGCAGGTCTAAAATATTGGGGTGGGGAAGGGGTAAGAGGTGGAGATGATGGGTGAGCAGTGTTGCCATTACAGCTTACCAGTATAGAGGTGTTTAGTTTTGAGCTTAGGAAAAAGGCATAATGTTAGATCTTTCTGTTTTGATCTCTAAGAGGGCATCAGTTTTCCTGGTTTACTTTAGCATAGGGTGTGATATGAAATTTTATGTTTGTCAAAAATAGGTAAATAAGTTAATAAATAATTAGATGAAAAATTAAACAAACAAATAAATAAATAAATAAAGCAGTACGTAATCGACGTTTAAGAAACCGTATGGAATTACCCCCAGGGTTGGTTCTAAGGTTCTGAAGGTTGTAAAAGCAGTGTTTTTCCTGGCTCGTTTATACCCCATCACTACTAACCTTCCAGAGGAAAATGGTGGCGGGGCTGTTCTCAGTTTTTCAGTAACATACATTTTTAAAAATTATGAAACTTCTGAACATACTGAGTAAAGGAAAGTCTATCGTACCTTTCAAAAAACTGGCATTGCCTGTGCGATCCACGGAACAAAGCTCTTTGCTCAAGTTTTTAAACAAAGTGACACGTGCGTTGATTTCGTCGGAATTGCACGATCCTTTTATCCTTGGCAGTTCCTTGGCAGTTCCACTCACAGTGCAACCCATACGTGATCCTTAAGGTAAAAAGGTTTTTTCTGTTTTATAGAAAAATTAAATGGAATAGGAAGGTTTTCCCCCACTATTGTAATATGGACAGGAATAGGATCGAAGAGGAATAACAGAGGAATACAAAGGTACAATGGACCAAAACATTGAGCCCGCGGTGTCGGTAACTAGGTCGATTCGATCTCAACCGCTCGAGCCCAGAGTCTCTCTGACGTCGTTCTAGTCTCCTTCGCAGCCGTTATTAGGGTCGTCACGCAACGCTCCTCCCCACTAGTTAGTGGGGAGGAGCGTTGCGTTGCGAGGGAGACTAGCGTCGTTCCGGTTTCCACCTTTACTGATTGGGGAGGAGCTTGGCAACTACCAAAAAAAATTATATCTACACAAGAAAAACCGAGAAAAAAACGTACCTGCGATATGATTTCTTGTCAAGAATAATTGCTTAACTATCCCAGAAAAATGTAATGGTTTATAGGTCTAGGGTTAGAGTCCGGCGCGGGTGTGTTTTAATAATGGTGGCACAGCCGGTCGTAACGCCCCCGACATGATGTCCCCAACCTTTACCATACTTACTTCGAAAAGCGCCCTGGTGTTAAATTTTTTGACATTTTGGTCTGGTGTTTATTCTGGGATTCCAGTTCAAAAAAAGCGACGCCTTAGAATTCAAGTATTTCGAATATGTGCCGCGCCCGGTGCCGAGTTCTTCATTTGAGTGTGGTGCTTATTATATTCAAGGCGCTTGGCGCACGTGTAGCTGTACCCAACATCGAAGGAAAAGGTTTCCCAGATTTCCTCTGGGGGTGCGGAGGGTTACACGCGGGCATGATCTTAGCTATTTGACATTTTTCTCCAATCGCTCGTACTCATCAGACTTGCTCTACTCAGACGGTGCACTTGTATGGTGCATTCCCACTCACGTGTACAGCAGCCGGCTTTTAGATCGATCAGCGTACTGAGCAGATCTAGATAACTGTGAAATTCCAAGGCGCGTTCTTTGCGCATGCATCGCCATCCCCACTCAGTAATGTATCAAAACCACATGGGTAAGGGGAAGGGCAAGCTTTTGACGCTGAGTTTAAAAATATCTATCATAGACGCTGGCGTATTTTGTGTAATTAAGTCAAATAACAAAGCGCTGAATGATGTCTTGGTTTGTCCTAAAATACCACTGTGCATGCAGGTGATTGGCTTTGAAATATATCTTACAATTTGGTAAAACCTGTTTGACTTGCGTACTTGCCATTTTAACAAGCGAAAAAAGTGAAATAAGTAAAAAAATAAAACAATAATATTTTCCAAAACCTCACGCAGTAACAGTTTTAGCATCAGAGTCTGTGGGGATTTCATTCTAAGCCACACGGGGAGCGTCTCATAGTACGGTACATGGAATAATCTCGTTTCAGTTTATTTGTTGAAAAAATTCAAGTCGCGTTAAGGTGCTGAAACGTTATATTTAGAACTTTCACAAAGCACAGCGGCTTGCTGAGATATTATAGTACCTCTTATGTGCGACCGCCTCAGGAATAATACTGATTCCCCAGAGATAGATCATCATGAACTCTTCATCAGAGATATTTATCAGCAAACATTACTAGACAATGCTATATTACAGTGAATGTGCTCAATTTGTATTTAACTGAACAGTACCGGATAACAAGTCAGCGCCAAAACCCTACTTACTCATAGTAAGCAATGCTACCTTCCGCTCATTTGAACTGATTTGTATTTAAATTGGTACCCCTGACTATTGTGCTCACTGAAGATTTTAACCAAGTTTTAAATAAAATGATTGATTGATTGATTGATTGATTGATTGATTGATTGATTGATTGATTAAACGCGCTTTAATAACTTCCATCTTAATGTTTCCTACAGTTTTTAGAACTGATTATGGGAAACACTACTGACTTTTTCGCTCAAAAAAAGTTCTCAAACTACTTTTTTTAATCTCGAAATTTGTTATAGATACGATTAATTACTAACTGGACAGCCTGTCGTACAATTCGGAGAGAAATCGTGCTCGTTCGATTTTGAAATTACTTGCGCGATTCTAGTAGTCCCTGAATTGTACTCCACTCGCTCCAATTACTATTACAAATTGTAACTTAGGAGTTAGACGTGCATATGTATATTTACTGATCTCCCGGAGTGAATACCTGCCCGGTGAACGGAACAATATCATAGGAATTCATTGGTGAACACAATGTGGTCTTTCTCCGCCACACCATAAGACTGAAACACTTCTATAACATATGATTAAGAAATCGAAATTTTGATTTAAATTCAATGATCCATCCGTCTGTCATTCCGCCAGTCCGCCTTGAAGTTCCAATTGACAGGAGCAATCTCGTCCCCAGGGCCTTCTCTTTGACAAGTGGAGAAGGTCCTAGGGACAAGGTTGAAGACAGGAGCTCTCAATTCTTGAGCCGTGTTCAGCCTCTGTTGATAATGTTCCAAACGCGCTCTTCGTTAACTTTGCACGCTCCTTTAATTCCCAGAAACTCTGACATTTTGTGATAAATTTTAGCCGGTTTCGTTGGATCATGAAGGGCCTTACACAATTGGCACAACCAAAAATTGTACTTGACAACCTTGTATTTGGTTTTCCACTGAAAATACTGGTTATAGGCCGTGTCATTCTTATCCAGATACTTCAGGTAATCCGCAAGATCTTTAACGGAATCAAAGTCGGCTGCGTTGATGAAAGAACCAGGAATTACCAGGTCGGGACCGTATTGAGCACCTCCAAGAACTACAGGGACCAATCCTCTCTCAAGTGAATTCCTCCAATACTTCTCTGTTATGTAATCTATACACAAACTATTCTCAAATGCGAGGTAGAACTTGTGGCGCTGGATTTCTTCCTCGCAATCATCATCGATTTGTCCCTTGCGGCGGGGACATTTCCAAGTGTTATTCGATTCAAACATAGGGGCACATTTTCCATAGAGGCTTATTGGTATGTGTTTTAAGAGTGCCCGGACGTAAGAGAATCTAACTCCACGTTCGTTACAGTGGTTACTCACACCAAAAGTGGCCATTTTGTCTTTTCCCTTTGCGTAGTTCACATTTTCGCCGGGTTGTTCCGTTAAGTCGTCGTTATCTGATTTATTCGGGATTTTCAATGGTGAATAAGATCCATAAGGTACGAAAAAGTCCGAATCTAGCCGATAAGTTGCAGTCCAGTTATACACGCCGTCAGCCATATCTCCTATGGGATATACCCCCGGACTTTCCTTAGTGTACAAGACCCATCTCTGTGCGGGTGGCCTGTTGCTCTTTGCTTCGTCAATATTGAAATTCGGATGTCCGACGTGTACGAGCACAGCATCGCTAAAGTTTCGTAAACTTTTATCAAAAGTGATTTGACACCTGTTTTCTTCGCATGGAGTGCCATCCCAATCGGTAAATTTGTAGTTCTTAGATTCTTCAGCATTTCGTGGGCCCCATGGTTCGCTTGGATATGGAGTGTAAACTAAAATTAGTTTTCTTTGCGTCTCGTCTTGTTTATAGTACAATATTCTATAAAATGCCAAGGCCATCACGACTGTACTTAAGCAAATCCGAATGTTTCTTTTCTGTCTTCTCGTCAGAGAAAAGAAGGGTCTTAGTTTCCTTTTCGCCAGATCCATTGTTTTTAAAATCTTGGTTTACTTTCTTCTTGTCCTGTGAAATGTAAGCCGAGAGTTATAATTAAAAGCCTCATTTTATCTTATTAAGCGCTCTTGCTGAGTTTAGGGCAAAATAAAATGTTTCCCCAGCACCCCGGACACCCGGGCCCCCGGAACGTGAAAGAAAGAAATCTATCAGAAAAACTCATGAAAAACAATCGTAGCAATGTAAAGGTCGAAGCTAACTTTAATTACGTTTACCGAACTCTCCTCATGATCTCGTTTTTGATGTATGTTCACTTTTGATTTTTGTGATTTGCAATCATTATAAGGAAGTGACATTGGTGTTGGTTGTTAGCATTGATATTTTCCGTCAGTCTTGTTTAACTTAATATCTCTCTCTCTCTTTTTTTTTTTTTTCTTGTCGCTGACGTTACAAATGTATTAAATTTCACGGCTTGGCAACGGCATTTGCTTTGAAAAGAATGTCGAAGGCGACCATGAAAAGTCGACATTTCCACACATTATGCCTGCATGAGTTGGATGCATCAAGACTGTAAAGGAAATAAGCTATCCTTTCCCTTTTTTCGAAGACATATTGATAAGGTGCACTTAGCGCTACCTACATCAGTGTTAGTTGTTTGTTCCTGTACAATTTGGCTCGTGCATTTGTGTTTATTTAGGTTATTTAAAAACAGCTAGCACTTTTACTTTTTTTATTTGATTATTACAATTTTTAACTGAACAATGTTTTTTCCTATAATGTCGGTTCGCATACCAGATCGTAATGTATCCTAAGATGCAAACATAGTTAGTAGAGGGGAATGGTTATGAAACCCGGCAAACGTCAAAGGACGATCTCTTTGTTTAGGTTTTTGCTTGGTCACGTGATCTCGACCGTGCACAACAGAAACGCCAAGATGGCGTCCGGAGTCTCGTAGAAATTGAAGTTCGAATCAAAAATTCTGGATTTGGCTGTTAAATTTGCTGATAATTGATCGAGTATCATTATGCCAGGAGATAATTGTTCTGTGTTTGGATGTGGCACAAGTAACCATTCCCCTCTACTAACTGTGATGCAAACCATGGTTGGTGTGGGGAATAATCAACAATTATTCCATTCGCCCTTGTTGGATACGTGACTGAGATAAATAACTAGAAAAGAGGCGCCTATAGCTAACATGACCGAATGGAGCGATTGCTTTAGTAAATTCTTCAATCGACTGGATGATGTGGACATTTTAGTTTGATTTAAACGAAGCTATGGTGCGAAAAGGCGGAAAAATTTGTCACGCGATGTTCACTTCTTGATGATATCTCTCACTGACCCTCACTCGCGAGAGATACCATCAGCATTGGGAGATAAAATTCGTATCCCTGTGTAATCATGTAATATCCTCTATATAAATCGGACGCCGCCACGACGATTAATACAGAGGCCTCTGCCTTCGTTTATGATGAACTAAACTATGTAGAAAACACGGTCGGCTCTTTAGTTTTGTGTCAATTTTGTTCACGGGAATTATGTGCGCGCCTGTTATTGATAATTATATGCGAATATATCTGAACGCAGACGTCCAAGATGTTAGAGACCTTGAACGTATACGACGACGAAGGAGAGGACGATGCTTGTTAGAAAATGTATTATATTTTTCTTCAGAATGTCGCAGTTACCTAAACCATTCAGTGCGTCTGTCTGTACGGAACCTTCCCCCTGTTGATTATGTGGCCAATGCGCTCAGTTCCAAATAGAAATACGAAAAATTAGCCGAAGGGGTTCACATTCTCATAAACACTCGGTCATTTCATCAGCAAATTGATCATTTCATGTCGTTGATTTGCAAAGGACGGCTACGAAATGTCCAAAGGTGTAAACTTTACGTGAAGATCACTTGTTTCGCACATGTAAGCTTTTAGTTTGGCGACGATCTCATAGACGTTGCCGTCTTTTTTTGCGTAAGGTCTCTGATCCAAACCAATTCTGCATCGCTGCAGTCTTTATATACAAGGCTGCGGTGATCCGAAATTGGTTTCTATTCACACCCATGGTCCAGCAAATCAGAAACCTGAGAGAAGCTGAGAAATGTGGTACATTCAAAATGACTTACCTGAGCTACGTAGAAGTTATCCTGTTAAACGCCTGATCGTACAAATGCCACGAAACCAAGTGTCGGTCAATTCCGCTGTGGGGCATAAAACTAGCCAAATTTAACTCTTGCTTGGTGTTGGTGCAACGATCTATCTTTTGATACCTCAAAAATACCTTAAGAGTGTTTTGTTAATTGTTGGTTGTATTTTTTGTTATCATCGTGGACGTGTTAACTGAATCCTTAAGACATATAGCAATTAATTAATAAAAAAAAAAAAAAAAATGCAAATTTGCGAAGAGCTTGAAGCAATAAATTTAATTGGTGGACATATACGTAGGTACTACAAAGCTACAAAGCTAACTGTCATAACAAAGCTTTATAATTCCCGTAAAATGAGCCTGTAAAACGTTTACGATGTTGATATTTATTGCTGCTAAAGAGCAGCTTTGCTTTTGAGATCACTTCCTCAAAAGATCACAGCTGTGCGTTCTAGCTCACGCAAGATGGTGAAACGTACCGCTCTTTGAAAGGTTATGAGTTTACTTTGAATAAAGATAAATTTGTTTGAATTCTGCGGCTTTTTCTTTGCTCGATATTTTGGAAAACTTACCGTAAATACGGTGAAGGAATGACCTTAATTTCTCAACGGAATTTGCGGCTTAAAATTCAAATATTCAAGAAACCCGCTCGTACTGCAAACAGAAAACTTCATTGTGTGTGGCAGTAGCCAAGGCAATTCTTCGCACGTACTGGGATTTTATGTTTAAATCATAACTCGGAAGTGTCGCGTTTTTTTTTTTCGTTTAGTTTTCAAAGAATGGTTAAGGTTACCGTTAGCGATGTAGCGGCTAGCGCGCCCGGTTTAAATTGTAGATAACTTAGCCCCTTCCAGGCGTTTAGTTAGTTGGGGCGCAGAGTGAAAAACAGTGCGCTTCCTCTCGCCGCGCTTTTTTTTTATTTTTTCGCGCTCAGTTTTCCGCGCTGCGCCCCAACTAACTGAACGCCTGGAAGAGGCTAAGATACCTAAACCCCTTGCTCAGTTTCCAAACCAGCAAAGCGCTAAAAAATCGTGCTGCGTTTTGCCATGTTCAATTTCAGTGAAAAGTTACCGGAACAATTTCGGAAGGTTGGATGTAACACCGTTGAATATACAACAGCTTTCCTGCGTTCTGATTGGCCGTACAGTTTCTATGTCATGGTATAAAAAAGGTATCAGATACCTTCTTTTGTACCATTGACGATTGAAGAGTTCCACTGTAGATACTATCTACAGTGGAACTCTTCAATCGTTTTTTTATCTCGGTGGCGAAATGACTTATCCAGCTTTGTTCGGTGTGACACTCATATTTCTTTCTTATGAAAAGTTATTAAATTTGTTCCAGTTAAGAATAATTAAATATTAGTACCTTTTGGACGTGCTGCATGGAGACTGTAAATAAAGTGTGTAAGCTTAACAGGAGTTTACAAGGGCATACAAGGGCATACAGGGGTAAACAATAGCTAACAGGGGTTTACAGCGGCATACAGAAGTACACACGAGTTCAATACAGGCGTGCACAAGGTTGTATGAAGTTCAGAGTGGTATCCAAAGGTATAAAAGGTGATTATGTGGCGGCCTACATGAATTATATGCCCCTCTAAAATTTAAATATTCTCACTTTTTCATGTTTAGTTCTAAACCAAATAGAAGAAGGCTTTCCGTGTTTTCCAAGAAAATAGTTCACATTCGAGCTCGAGATCTATAGACCTCTATAAAAAGAACGCACTCGCGTTCATCTCATGCGTACACTAGCTGTACATTGTTTTGTTAGAGACTAGTTAGAAAACATGTAACCGTCTGAGCCCGAAGTTTTTTCAGGTCTTATCGCTACTACTTAAATTTACTGCCCTGGCCTTTGTTCTAATGATATCTTTATTCCGTACAGTTCATTTGTTAAGTTCAGACATGGTTCAGCAGGGGTTTCAATAACATTAGTTATAAGTGGCCACTGAAGGTGTAATAGGCGGCTGTGACCACTAAAGGGGCAGTAAGGCCCCTTTCCCCTAGGGGGGTCTGGGGGGCATGCCCTCCCCAGAAAAAATTGAAATCTAGAAGCTCGGAAATGCGATTTCCAGCGTTATGGGCATCAAAAAGCGTGCTGTTGATGGGTATTTTCATTGACCACAAAGCAGGATTTTTTTTTTGACAAACTATTAATTTTTTGATGCAAAGAGATGCATTTTGAATACCTTTCTAGGCAGATATCTCTCAGTGACACTTGATATCCACTGAAAGTTATTGTAAAAACTGACTTAAAACAATCTGTCGAAACCTGTAATCGGATTATTCTTTACATAAAGGTAATCAATCCAAAGAAATGATAATATTATTCCTACCGGTTGACGACGACTGGTTCCAGTTAGAGTTTGTCCCAGAGTCTGCTTTGTCACGATGCCGAGGCTTCAGTTTTTTAGTGTATCGCTAGACGTTGAAATTAACACGTACGCTTCAGTTTTTTGGTCTTTGGGTCTGTTTTGCCCGCTTTTTTGTAGCATTTAAAAATTTCAGGGGTCGTCGTTGTTGTTGTATTTACTTTTTTTTTTTTATTAATATCATTTTTATTTTCATTAATGAAATCCAAACAGACGGCGGTAAGGGGTCCTACAGGCGGCGGTAGACCGCTGGTAACCGGCTCTTATTGAAACCCCTGGTTCAGACTATGGTTCAGATAAGCTTCTTATGGGCCGCCGTTACCACCAAAAATACAAGATTATTAAACGGCACAGACCAAACATAAATGATTTAGTGATGGTTTGCGAAATGGTATAAATGATTGACAAATGATACTGTCCAAATACAAATAGTTAGGTTATGTTAAACGGTCTACTGAAACAGTAAATGATTTAGACAATTTAGAAATGGTTCAGTCACCGATATCAAAATGGAACAAACTGATAAGAATCAGTTTATTTAAATGAGGATCTATCTGACTACGATACGTGGAATGATCAGGTCTGACAACAAACGGTCAAGTGTTCTGTTTCAAAATGGTGTAATTAATGGTGGGACGATTGAAGTAATCGACAAATCATTTAATTCACCAAGAAATGGTTCCACTCACCGACCAATGGTTTGGTGTTGTGCCAACTGATTTAAAGCAGACACAAATAGTGCAGTACGAAGTCAAATCATTCGTGCAAACAGCAAATAGCTTAACTTAATGTTGAGATGTTCAGTCATGGAAGGAATGGTCCAGTGTAATTAGACACGATTGAACGAAATTAAAAGTGATTTAGCGTGGCACGAAACGAAACAGCCTTCTTTGCCGAACCGCAAAAAATACAACAGTGAAGTGGACAAGTCAAGATTGAAATGGATCAGTTAATCAAATTAGCAGAGTGAATGACCGTGACTTAGGTCACACCGACTCGGCGAGCTTGGCCAAGCGTGTTGCGGACAACTTCGGTAAGTTTGCTTCTTTTTATTTCATTTTGCAATGCATTTCTGTCTAGAAGATATGTCTTTGAGAGTGCCAGAGGGAACCTAGGAATTATGACAATATTTATGAGATCAGATAGGATATTATATCAAGGTCAAAGAAGGTTAAAGTCACGAGCCTGAACGCAAAGGAAATGATAACACCTCCAGTTTACTCACCTTTGTTCTTTGTCTTGTTTCAGATTTAATTTTTTTTGGACTATTTTCCACTATGGTACGGATTTTGCTCTATATTTTAGCGCTATATTTTAAATTAACAACGTTGATTGCATAGATATATGCTCAGGCAATTCGATTACATCAAAACGATTGTCGACGGAAATAGTGTAACAAACAACTGAGCCGCCTACTCACCTCTTTGCTGATCTTTATCTGAAATATGTGGTACTTGGCGATGCTTTGAATGAAAACTTTATTCACTTTACTCTAAAAGTTGATTGTCGTTAAGATACCTTGGTTCTTGGGCAGTCGCTTCATAGGAAAATACTGGTAAATTTTGAGGGGGTTGGGGTGTACGATTTTTTTGTACACTACTAATTGTCGCGCACGTGTTCTTCTTTTATCATTTTCTAGGATATTTCTTAACACTATTTTTCTTCGCCTGAAATTTTTCTTTTGCGAATTCCGACTATGAATTTCTTATTTTACGATGACTGCAGAAATTCTTGCGCGCTCATTGGCTAATTTTTATCGTCAACAAGCGGACAGACACTAGAATTTATAATTTATAATTATAATTTATTGACAATTTGTTGTCAGTTTTTCATGCGTCTGTCCTGTTATTGATCATGAATTTCGTCATAACATTGTCAAACTAGCTGTGGATCCACGAGGCGATAGCCGAGTGGATCCGCAGACTACTTTGACAATGTTACAGGACAGACGCATGAAAAAACTGACGTCAATTTGTTCAGTTTGTAATCCAGTATAGAAGAAAAGGTGGCGGCTGCACATTCCGTCAAGTACAAGGAAGGCCATATTTTTGCACTATTTTCCCTTTGCTAACCACATTGTGTATTCTAGGTTTGAAGGTTTTGGAACGTTTCTGTGAGTTTTTATGAGCGCTGTTTAAGTTTCCTTGCGCTAAGAATTATGGGGAAATGTACCAGTCGCCATCTTTTTACCTACGGCAGATTGCTCAACCCCCTCCCGTCCCATCCCCTCCCATACTTGCAAAATTAATATGAACTACATCACGATTCGTGCTAGAAAGAAAACCACAGAGAACGCGGTAGGATAACGCTTGGTCAGGGAGGAAAGAAAAATTTTAAAACCATCAACTCCTTTTGATTTTCTTCATTGAAATTTGACCTATACTCTACACTATACTCTACACTCAGAATAATACGATGGATTTCCAACAACAACTCGCGTCAGAGTTGAAGGCAATTATTGAGGATCTTGAGAGAGGAGATCGGGGTCGTGGGTCAGAGCCAACTGCTGTGAGACTCGAGAGTCTCATTTGAAACTACTCTTCTCAATGGGGATATTTCCTTAGAATCCGTGGACTTGATGAATCAGGCTCGTCAACAGTTAACGACGGCTTCGTGTGGGGAACCATCATCATTCACGTATCAAGCACCCATTCAGAGTGGAGAAGGGCGACGTGGGAGACCTAAATTTGTGATTCCTGAACAGCAGCTCGTGTTTTTTAAAGGTTATTCCAAAACGAACAAAAGAAAAAAAAGTCATGTTTTCTACAGTCCATTTATGTTACACACACTGACAAAGACCATGAAATTAATTTTCTACAGAAAATCATTTCAGCCACCGAGAGATAGCTGCGATGCCAGGTGTGAGCAAGCGTACAGTTAAAAACAGGATTGCGGAGTATGAACTTACCAACCGGTCCCGCTTCAGTGATATTGACGATGACATGCTGGACTCCTTTGTTAAAAATATCATGGTTAACTTACCTAGGTCTGGTAAGCCTTGTAAAAACATTATGCATAATTATTTGCAATATAAATCGAATGGCAGATTACTAGCCACGCGCAACATATTTAAATATATACTATAAATAAAGATAGACACCATACGGACAGTTCTCGAGTTTCACGCACGAAGCGATCATCAGACTGTGATGATCGCTTCGTGCGTGAAACTCGAGCAACTGTCCGTACGGTGTCTATCTTTAATTATAGTATTCCGCTCTGCATGTATTTGCATCGAGCACTTCTACGATTGTGTGAAACCTTTTACATTTTTCTTTATTCAAATATATAAATATTTTATTTTATCTTATTCAGATAAAGCCTTGTAAAATGTATTCCCCATCAAGTACAGGGGCTGTAAATCCCACGGAAAGGGTAAAAATATGGCACACCGTAACAGCACATCGTCCTATGTCTCTTCATCGTGCCGTTATCCGATTTTTAAATTATAATTTCCTGAAAATTTTCCTCATAGGATCACGTCCTTTGTTGGTTACAGTTTCTCTTCTGTGCATTCTACTTTACCACTTTCGTTAATGACAAATATTTAGCCAGGTATAATTTACTTTTGAATCTACAGGGTTGAAAACTATAGAGGGCTATCTACATTCACAAGGAATACGTGTGCAGAGGGCGAGGCTAAGAAGCGCTGTCAAGAGAGTCGACCCTGACGGTCGGCGATTACGAGCCATTAGACCCATTAGAAGACGGGTTTTTAATGTCCGTTCCCCTCTTGCCCTATGGCATATGGACGGAAATCATAAACTAATACGGTACCTACTCTTCGTCTAAATAGTTGATTTCTATTATGCAGCTCATGCTGCCATAAAACAAGTATTTGCTGCGAGATAACTTCCCGTAACAATGTTAGCAGCCGGAAGTAGCTAGGCTCTTGCTTCCTCTGCATATTGATCATTTGTATTTTACCAATTGAATGGCACCTTGGATTCCTGTGTAGGCCTGTCACCCCATTGTTATCACTGCATTCACTCTGCTAATTTGGCGCCAAATATGATGGTATTACGTCAGACCCCACATTGACTGATCCATTTCAATCTTGACTTGTCCACTTCACTGTTGTATTTTTTTTGCGGTTCGGCGCACAAAGAAGGCTGTTTCGTTTCGTGCCACGCTAAATCACTTTTAATTTCGTTCAATCATTTCTAATTACACTGGACCATTCCTTCCATGACTGAACATCTCAACATTAAATTAAGCTATTTGCTGTTTGGACGAATGATTTGACTTCGTACTGCACTATTCGTGTCTGCATTAAATCAGTTGGCACTACACCAAACCATTGGTCGGTGAGTTGAACCATTGCTTGGTGAATTATATGATTTGTCGATTACTTAAACCGTCCCACCATTAATTACACCATTTTGAAACAGAACACTTGACCGTTTGTTGTCAGACCTGATCATTCTACGTATCATAGTCAGATGGATCCTCATTTAAATAAACTGATTCTTATTAGTTTGTTCCATCTTGATAATGGTGACTGAACCATTTCTAAATTGTCTAAATCATATACTGTTTCAGTAGACCGTTTAACACAAGAACGCTTAACTATTTGGATTTAGACAGTATCATTTGTCAATCATTTATTCCATTTCGCAAACCATCACTAAACCATTTATGTTTGGTCTGTGCTGTTTACTAATCTTGTATTTTTGGTGGTGACGGCCGCCGATACTTCTGGTCCTACGAGACACCACGATGTCGTTCTCACCAGTTCCCGCCAATTCTCCATAGTGATCCTATTCTTTATGTGATTGGTCAGTTCATGTCACGTGACATAACATACCATAGCGGACAGCGACTCGCGGACTCTCACGGATAGCAATGATGCGAAGTACGGGCATTTTCGCCGCTTTGTTTACTGCATTCCTTCCTCGTTTTGTGCAAACTATTCCATGGAAAGGTAACACAATCATATTATTAAAATTAAGGTTGATGTGGATGCTCCTATTGTAGCACTAGCAAAGTTCCTCGGTCAGTATAAAACGCAGACTGCGGACCGGGGGTAAAAGACTGAAGGTAAACTGCAGACTGCAGACTGAAGACGTTTTAACTGAATCGTGTTACAATTTCTATGAACTAAATGCGATTCCGAGACGGCAATTGTCGCATTTATATTGGTAGGTAGTTGGGAGAAATATATTTTCCTATTTGGCAAGCGTGTGCTTTGCGTAGCGACCGAGAGCTCTCAATACGAGAACAGTCTGAATAATCCTGTTTACAGTCAGCACTCGATAATGGAATAACACGATTTAGTATAATTTCCAGAGGTGAATATAAAAATTGGACATTCTGATTGGTTGAAAAGCTTGGCTTGTGACTCTATATTCACCAAGCTGGGGGGTGAATATAACATTTCTGAGCTTGGTTACTAAGCTCGCCACCTTTGCCATCTCAGTAAGTAAACATGGCAGACAGTTGCTGAATGAAATTTTCATTTATTCGAAAGACATCACTTCAAGTCCAGGATATTTGAAAGGATGGAGAATTTTCAAAATGACTGCTGTTGCCCTTGGACCAAACATCTTTTCAAGAATTTGTATTCAAGGCAGTTAAAGGAGAAGGTCAATCCAAAAAGCTCCCTTTTTTGTCTTCGCCTACAGAAAGTAAACATTCAGCTTTTCCACTCACCGAAGTTTCAGCCTCTGAAGTGCCAGATGAAATTCTTCTCGAAAGAAGCCACTTCAGAGGCCGCCATTTTGAAACTGTCTTGGTAGCCAGGCTGTGTTTATGTGACATCATCCCGTCCGACTCGAAATTGGCAGTCCGAAGGAGAAAAACCTGCAACTGACTTTGTATCTTTCACAACATCAGCAAAATGTATTTTTCCAAATGTTTATCCACTTCACTATCTTCAATGCTATCATTTCAGAGTTTGGAGCATGTTTGAGTCAAAATAATATGGTTCAAGGGCAGCAATAACCAAGAGTGGTAGTTAAAAGGCTTTTCGGAAGCCATTTAGACAAAATCTCTTGGACGGAGTGGTGTCATGAAAACGTTGCCTGGCTGCTGAGTTCTGTTCAAACTGGCGGCAACAATGCCAAATTTTGGGCTTCTTTTGAAGACAAATTTCATAAAGAAAACCTACACTTTAGAGGCTGAAACTTCAGTGAGTGGCTAAACTTAGGGTAAGGTTTTCATGAGCATTGATCGCCAGCGGGTCAAATTGATTGACCGAAATTTATATATCTTCAAACTAAAGCTGCTCATTTTTAGATGATGATGACAACTGTGAATTAAATCAAAAGTGATAAAACAAAGGTATTTTTATTTTTGTTGTGTTTCACTTGTTTGTTTTACTGCTGAACTTGATGAATAAGGCTTAAATTGATTCTCAATCGATGTACATATAAGCTTATTATTAAAAATATGGCTGCATACCTGTATGCAAACGAACAATAACAATCATGTCTGTGTTTTTATGTTTTGGTCCGGTATTTCATCCGGTATACATCCTCTTTGTCTTGGTGAATATTCACCAATGTTCACTTCGCCTTTGACGAATAATATTGTTGTTAAATATTCTTAAAAAGTCTGTAGTCCACAGTCTCCATTTGACACTGACCACGTAATAATATTCTTAATAATATTATTTAGAGAACATTTTACTGGTAATTTAAATTTGCCATCAGTTAAACGATTGAGCTATTTGCGTCAACAGCTAGTAGCTCTCACACTCTGGTTAAGAAAAAAAATCACTTTCTTGACTTACCTAGTATTGCTGCACTTATTGGGGACACTGAAAAACTTTTTGAAAATCTCAACTGGTTGCAATTGGAGGCTGATCATTTTTTTTATTTAAAAGGTGTGAATCAAGCAATTGAATTCAGGACCACCGAACACAAATGTGTTGGCACTTTAATAGCAGAACTGTACATCTTGGCTGTATAATTTTTATTACTTTTGTCATGTTCATGTATGATGTAAGCATAAGCAATAAGATAGTATAACAATGGAAGGAAAGTTACATGCACAAGCCCATTGGGCTTGAGAGTAACAAAAATGGGACAAGTTAAATGATGCTGAAGTGATGGATGAGGAAGAAGCACTGCTGTTAATTTTATTACACTAGATGCTATAGATTAAGAAGATGCTGAAAAAAAGTATAAAGCCGGGAAAACTTTATTCATTCAATAAATGAACAAGTCATGTAATCAGGGTTTTAAATTTAGCCAGCACCCGGTGCAAGTCACTGGCTACTTCAATTATTTGCGCTTTTCATATTCCAAATTTCACCAATGTAATCGTGATCTGATCTTTTTGAGAAAATAAAAGCTAACAGAGAAACAAAATAAATAAACGGTACAGCTATTATATGTAACTTTAAACTTCAAAGCAAGAGCATTTTTTTGGCGGGAAGTCTGCTCATGTGCTCGGATTGTCATTTGAACATGCATGTATCAGTGCGGCGGTAGATTTCTTCTCACGTGCACAGTTTCTAAGACTGAAGCGGAGGCAGTAAACGATGCTGTCTTTTCTTTCCTTAGGAATTAGAGTTAACAAATATTACTTGTTGTTCCAGTTCTGAAAGTGACGATAAAACAATCCATTTAGGCTGAATTGACCACAGTGTCCGTGGCTGTAGCCACGTTCGTGTGGTGCATGCGAAGGCTGTGCTCCTCTGAAAATGTTACTCATGGTCTTGACGCCACTAAATGTATTTTCAACAAAAGGTTGAAAGGAGTCTTGAAACTAAGTGTTTTCTCCAAAACTGAATTCAAGGAAAATGTATTCATTTTGTAAACTTCGCTGGTATTAGTATCAGTAATCATAGGTTTCGAGTTCAAATTGGAATTAATTTGCACAAGTGAGTTTTTCAAAAAGCTGAAATTGCACTAGCTGCTTTGGCGAGTACAATTTCAGCTTTTTTAAAAACTCACAAGTGCAAATTAATTTCAAACTGAACGAGAAAAACCGTATGATTGCTTATTAATAATATAAACATGAAAAAATTTGCGTGGAGGAAGTGCCGGAAGATCTTTCTTGAAGCCATTTTTTTCTCATTTGAGAAAACTTTTCTCAAAGTTTCCACACAAAATTTTCGTCATCATTTTATGTGATATCATTGGCTTAAAAAATTTCCTACTGTCTTTCAGCCAATCATAATCCAGAATTATGATGTGTAATTTGCACTGGCATTACGCTTTTTGCACTGGTTTTTACGCTTTTTGCGCTGATGTTACACCTGAACTGCACTGCTCTTAGCTAATCAGAATCGAGTAACTTTTTCATGTATATTATTAGAGTGTAAAGAATAAACAGTAAAAATAATATTGTCACATCTACTCATTGCTTTTGTTAGATGCACCAGACATGGAAGGGTCTCATATACCCAGTACATCAGATGCTAAAGCTTTGAAAGCAACCAACCCTTGTCAATAAATGTTCAGTGGTCTTTAACAGAATCAGTCATGGGTGCACAAAAATGCACTGGAATAAACTTCAAGCCACCTTAATTGTCAATTTGTTTGGGAGAACACCCCATTCCCCTTTTCAGAAGGGGGCGTGCCTCTCCAGCATCCTACCCCACAAGGCCACTGTTATCCTGACGAGATAGTGCTCTGGGCTACTTTACAATTTCCTCCGTTATTTTTTGAATTTGAAAACCCTGTGTAATATCGTTTCTGACAAAAGAGTGATCTGGTGTGAAAATTACTCAGTGATTTGGGAGGTTTTTTCGTCAAAGTATGTGCAGATGACTAACAGGCATGTTCCCTCTTGAGACAGTAGGAGGAACAGTTAAGTCTATTTAAAAAAAAATTGCTGATATTAAAAACTGGTGACCCTTCATTATGTTTATGATTATGTCATCTGGCTCACGTTTGCAATAACTTGATACAAACATGAGCATAAGAATGAGAAAAGCCTTGAAACCTAAACTTTTTGATTTTAGCTTATCAGGCAAATGAATTTAACTGTTTTTTTTAAATAACCCTTTATTTTATTTAGTCACTGAAGAAAGGTAACATACAATACAATTATAAAAAAAAAAAAAAAACAAAAGTTAAAATGTAACAACTTGCAAAAAGAAATTACAACTGACCAGTGTAAAAAGCTAACTGAAAAGAACCATTTCACAAAATATATGAATTACGGTCTTATAAACACTCACAAGAATTGAACAAAGCAAAAGTGCTCTAAAGAGTAACAAGGTCTTGAATCTTCTTTTTGTTGATCCAGAGCTTGTTTTTTTAAAAATCTGAGATAGGAAGTAAACCAGAAGGGGTCTTCATTTTTTGCAGAAATGTAGATGTGATTTCTGGCCACAAGCAAACAGTAATTAATGCCTAAGAAGGACTGTTTTCGGGGATAAAAAGCAAATAGATTATCACGTTGATGGAGTTTGATTGGCATGTTACTTTTACAATTCCACCAAGAAGTAAAATCAATCCAAAATGCTTTACTAAAATCACATTCAACAAAGAGGTGCGTCAGTCTTTAACTGCCGCTGCAAAGATAACAGTTGTCGTTCTCTGTTATCCTATCTCTAAAGAGCCTTTTTTGTGTACAGAATGTTGTGGTTAATCTTAATTGAAAAACTGACTTTCTGACATCGAGAGTTAGTTTGAAAGGAAGCTCATAGATATGTGAAATTTTATCTGCAGAAAACCTGCCCTTTCAAGCTTTCCCACTGAGGTGGACTTCTCAAAAGTCTTTTTCGTCAGTATTTGTCTAAGCATCTTACTTCAAATATTTTGTGTATCAATAATCTTATTTTTGCAGTTGTTAGTTTCATTTTCCTCGTAGCTATTCTGGAGTTTCTTTTTCCAGCTCGTGGAAATAGCATTTAAAAGCCCTTAATACTGCAAAAAGTGTACTTTAATGCTGAAGGTGTGCTGGAAAACATTAAGGTCGTGTTCTATTAGGATCAACCGTTTCAACCGCAACCGGTTTTTGTTGATATGGTGACGTTTCTCAATAGAACACTTTTCCGATCGTTTTTGGTTAAAACTCGCTAACTCTTGGGAATAGTCCTTATGCGGGCTGCAATCACATGACATAATCACGAAAATGCTTTTTGAACCGTTTCAACCTGGTTTCGTCTATCAACTTTATTAGTCTCATAGGTAAATATATGCTCATAAAATTGTATAGCAAAACAATAAGAAATAAAACGTAAAGACCAAAAGGGATTGCATAAACAGGAAAGTATCCTATGTGAGGCGCAGCCCTATATCTAAAAACAAAAAATAATAAAACAATCTAAAATTTAATAGAATTACAATAAATCTAATTAATAACTAATAACAGTACTAATAGTGCACAGTAAGGTACAAGTAGAATCAGTCTTAGGAACTGGCAAGTGCAGTTGCGGGAGAAGATCTGAGTGCAGGGCATATCAATATTGTAAGTTGTGTCCAGTAAGGTAAAATAAGTGGAGGGCAGAAGATTTTTAAACGTACTTAGACTAGAAAACTTGTCATGAGGGTCGAGATTGCAGGATGAAAAAGTTGATCAACCAAACCAACCAAAAACGGTTTTACACCAATAGAACACGAAAAAACCCAGTGCAACTAACCCAACCAACCAGAAGCAGTTGATCCCAATAGAACATGATGTAAGTGTCATTAAATTTCCATCCTCAGTTATCAGATCTTTTATGTATTTAACTCTGGCTTCATACCACGATTGATAGAATACTGACTTTCCCGCAATTGTAACAAATTTATTGTTCCAAATAATCTCATTTTCCACCTCATTCTTGCTTAAGGGAGTATGAGCCACAATCCTCTACCATGCATCAGGCACGTCTCTGTAAAATAACGGTAAACCAGATAGATGTGTAAGAGTTTTAGTGAAGAGTTTTAAGTGAGTTTTAGTTGAATTTAACTTGTCAATAAGAAGTATTCAAATAGAGGGTTACTGGTAGGTGCCAATGGACAGCAAAGCAGGCAATGAACAAGCGAGTGTGGGCAAAATGCAAATTAAGGGGTAACCATGGCAACCTGCTTCAGTTCATCTCCCCCTTGGGCCTGGCATCTGTCACACTGAATTCTCAGTGGAGAATAAATGTTCTTACCTGGACGCAGAGCCCACCATGAACCAAGAGACCAGGGTTCGTACAGGTCCTAGAAAACCTGGAAAGTCCTGGAATTTTACTGACATTTTCCAGGACTGGAAAGTCCTGGAAAAGGGCTACTGGTCCTGGAAAGTTCTGGAAATCTGTTAAACTCAAGTAAAAATATGAAATGTATGGCAGACAGTAAGGAGAATTAACGTGGAGATCTTGGGAGTGGAAGGGTTAATGTGAATTTTAGAGTCCTGGGAAGGTCCTGGAAAAGTCCTGGAAATTTGTTTCAGAAAAAGGGTACAAACCCTGAGAGACATGTGGAAGGGGGCAAACCAAAGGCAAAAGCAACAAAGCTATGCAAAGCAAGACCACAAGGGCCACAAGGGCAAACTACAGGGCAGTGACTTAACTATGCATGCGCGAGGGGATCATCTGCTGGCCAGCAGCAGATGTCCTGGTGATTATTGATAATCTCATTTTTTACAACCTAGAACTGTCAAACTTGTACATAGCTTCCTTTACTCATTTTTATAATAATTTACCAAGTTCATAAATTTAACAGTGTTTGTATATCTAATCTTATAATTAGCATAAAATTTTGCAATCCATTTTCTACTCACAGTTTTTGCTTGGATTGAGAAGACGTATCAAACACTTGAAACTATGAACATTTTACCCTGTTTCACAAAACCTTTAAAGTATATCAAAAATACTCTGCTGCACATTGTGTTTTTAACTCTATTCCAGTGCATGCAAATGTGGTGAAACACACTCTTGTTTTTGAGATCGTAATTTATAGAAGGAAGATGCCAGTAATAACACAGTTTAATGTCTTTTAATAAGATTGTAGAAAGCCTCTGTTCCTGGACCGATATGATCCTACAATTGCCTTGTTCAGTGCTTCAACAAGTGAAGATGACTACAGGAATATTTATGAGGCAAGAACATGGCCATATCCCTATCTTCAGAAAGCTCCAAATGTGAAGCATTCTGGCTGGTGCCCTAATTTTAGCTCTATTTATGGATATGTATATCTGGAGGTAAGCTAATTCTGTTATTTCTGCTAATCCAAATTTTTAAAAAACCCAAATTAATGTTGCACTGAGCTTTTGATTGTAAATATTAATTTTTTTACAGAAGTATGATTTTGTTAGTAAGCCCAGTGTCTTGGGTACCACAACGTTAACAAAATTTTAATAGTGACTCCTTTCAAACAATAGTGAGATTTTTTGAGCATTGAACATAAGCATATTTGAGTGTATTGTGTAAAACCCTAACATGATGACAATATTAAAAATAGTATTGATGAAATCAATTTGGATTTATTTTTATTTATATCATATTTTGTTCCATTACAGGCTGATCTGGGTATGATAACAGACATAACTGGATTTGCTACACAAGGAGAGGGTTATGACAGGAAATACTGGACAGTAAATTACACCTTAGATTTCAGTAGAGATGGAATTAATTTTTTTGCAGACACGCCACCATTGAATCCTCATAATGCTCCACGTTATGAAGAGAGACGGGTAATTATACATACACTAATTATATATTGTTAGCCTAAAATTCATTCAAACACCAGATAATTGCCTGGCTTCTAGCTAAAATCTACATTCCTGATTTCTAATTAGATATATATAGTATACATGTATGCGTTATTTATGTAAGAACCGTGTGCTTTTGAATTTAATGAGAAAACTTCTGAGGATTGGCAAAATTGTATTTGGCATGTTGCCTTGCCAATCTGAGGAATTTTGTCAATAATCCTGTCACCTGTTATTAACAATAGCATTGCTGGAAGGGAACCATCCAAATTATTTTTGTGTGGGACTTTCCACACTTTGTAAACGCCAGCGATATTTATTTATTTATTTCTCCACGAGAGCAAAGCATTTATCACGTGGTTTCTACTTGACGTGTAGACTGGGTTCCACGAGCAAAAGGTTGAGTGTTTTTGTGTGGTGGCCATTAGTGTGATTACTCTTGCCAGGTGTTGTTTTTTTGGCAAATTTTGACTTGTTTTTGAGATTCGAAGGTAGTCTTAGCCCTCAGGTCTTAGTGTTATTCAGACACTTGCTGCTGTATTTATTTTTGACACGCCATTTATTATAAGGTGGGTAAATATTCGCTTTCTGTATGTGTGCAAAATTCTTGGATGAAAAAGGAACAATCAATCAATCATACAAAGTTCCAGTTCTTGGACAGAACTTTCTGTAATTGCATATTTAAATTGTTTCATTGAAATTCCTTTGATCAGCTGAAAATCGCGACAATTTCTACGGAAAATGACTTCTAGTAGACATTGTGCATGCTGCGCCACGCAGTCTGCAACTGTCGGAAGAAAATTTACTGTTGATTGATTTCATTTCTTTCAACTCCCGTCTATTTTTTTAAAATCAGCATATTTATATCAACAACCAAAGTTTTACAGACAGATATAACATAAGGACAAAGCCCAGTCTTTTCCTGTGTATTTATGGTTAGCAAGTTGAGGTCCTATCAACTGATAAACCATGATTTCTTTATACATTGCGTGACGGTGCAGTTTCCGTAGACTCACAAGTTTAAAAGGACTAAATATTTGCAATTGCCTTCAAACTTCATGCTAAACATTTTCACATTTACTGGTCATGTTTAAGCACAAAAGCTAATTTCTTAAAGTATAATTTACATACAGTTTTCTCAGCTGGAAGCAATAATATTAGCTGACATTTGCAATTGGAGCTGATTTATCGTTAACAAACTCCGTGCAAACAGTGACTGATTCTAATATTTCCACTGATGAATAAAAGTAGACAACATTTCCATTGCCATTCCTTGGTTCAGGCTTACTCTTACGGCTTTAGAGTGCTTTTCCGAACAATTTCGACTGGATACAGACTGAACTTTTCATGAGGGGGGGCGGGAGTGTCTGCATAAGAGCTAAGGCTAACTGAACTATTTGTCTCCACTGGAACTAATCAACAAATCCCAGGAGAAATGTAGCCAATGAAATAAAGCTGTTTCCACAGTAAACATCCCCAAGCCAACACGATTCAAAAGTTGTGTTTGGGGACATTAATTTTCCCAGTTATGTAGCATGTCATCTGGCATCCTGATGAAACAGGCCACATTATTGTTGATTTCATGGTGCAGAATCACCACCAAAAACTAAACCGTCACGTATGCACTTGCTTTTTCGATGATGCCATTTGTTTTTGCCCCTTGCTGCGAAAAACAAGCCTAACCTGCGATATGTGTCTACTTCAATGACTCTTTCAATGACACCCCCCCCCCCCACCCCAATAGCTTGGGGCTAGATATATATGTCTGCTGACTTTTGTTGTTGTTTTTTGTTTTTTTTGCTGGGTTTTAGTATACATTGTGAAACAACAGTTACACAGGATTTTGCCACGGTAACAAAAATGGCACATGGAGGAAAACCATTTTTCCTTTTCGGTTACATATTAATGACAAACGGGGAAACATGATTTGCTTGTAATACCTTGGACAGCAAAACACCAATGCAGCTTACCACATTAAATCTCAAAGGTGCTGCATGTGATCTTTTTTATGTATCCATGGGTATTAACCACGGGAAATTTACCTCTGAAATTATTGGTCATACTCACTAAATGCAGTTTCCCGTGGTAAAATGGTCATTTACCACGGTAAAGAGTTCTGTGTAACCGAACCCTAAGGGAGCGAATTTCTTGGAAACTTAAAAGTCCAAACATGTTTCTCCAGTTACTGTTTTTTTGTCTGCAGCTTGGGATCTTATAAGCAGGACTCTACGGTATTTTTACTCGACGTTCATCACTACAACGTGACAAAATGTATAACAGTATTCACTGTAAAGCTACAATTTCTTTGATTTATCCATAGCACATCAACTTTTATATGACTGAAATCCCACAGAAGTTTGCATTGCAGACCAGCTATTTTTTAATGTGGATACTGTCCGAATGAAGAATTAATTTGGACATTTTGCATAACAAATACCTTTGCCTCTTAAAAGTGATTTTACCACAATATTGGTTAGGTTTTGAAACTCTTTCTGTCATTGACTAGTATATGCTCTTGCATTGCCCATTGGGAAGAAAATCCAACTGTGTTAAATCTTAGCTACATGCCTACGAAATGGATGGGGCAAGAATACTCTCACTATATTGAGTGGGAGTTCACCAATTTTTACATCCACTATGGGTTACAGAGGTGTTGAGACACTTAGCTGTAAAATTCAATTTTCAATATTCAGGGAAAAAATTTTCCTACATCCCACGCCACCTCGTTGTACACCAGATTGAATGGGTGGCTAGCCAATGGTATCAGAGAAATATTGCTAGATGCATTTGAAATAGAACAAGGGGCTAAATATTATAAGTGTTTATCTATTGAATCCCAGTCACCAGGGATTATTGTTCTGGATGTGTTTGTTTTAGAGACAATATCTGTACATAAGTTCTGTGTAAACAAAGTTTGCTGTTGGGAATCACATGGAGCATAAATGGAAGCTAGAAAAAAATCTTTGTCACCTAGCTTGATTTTTGCGATAACCAATCTACCGTTTGGATCAATAGACAGACACTCTAAAGAGAACAAAGAGGTTGCAAGAGTTTGCAATATGCAAGTACCTTTGGAATGTTTTGTACTGTGTGAGAAAAGTATTTTCCCACCCCATTCTGAAGCCCAAGGGACTTCATCTTCCTTTAACGAAAAGCTTTCCTGAAGACAATAGAAATCTGCTTTTTGATTCTTGAGATACAAAAACAATGCCCTTCGCTTGATGTGATTACACAACCCCCTTACATTCAATGATAACATTTTGATGAATTTCTAGGTATTCTACCGAATAAAACCTAACACCAATTCTTAAATGCACAATAGCTATGCTAACAAACAGCAACAAAGGCTTGAGCCAGAGAAAAAATAAGAAGAAGAAAAAAAGAAAACGAAAATATGAAGACAGACAAAAATACTAGTAAAGTTTAGAAATATAAATGAGCTACGCTTAAGAGACTAACTTAATTAGTAATCGCAAAGGTAACCAAGATGAACGAAAGAATAACGAAATGAAGTTGCACAGTAGTATATAGGGGATTAACCAAATACCGTTTCGCAGAGGGAGCTTTATTTCACCTTATCGCAGCCCCCACCATCAAGTCCGGCCCTCACAAGCTCGGGCCGGTTGAACCTGGGGGCTGCGAAACGGTGAAATTCAACTCCCTCTTTGAAACAGTATTTGGTTAATCCCCTATATACTACTAACAACAAAGGAGGGGCCATATTAGAAACAAGCGAGCCCGCTGTTATACCGCCTGAGCCGGCATGACTCAAGTGCCAAACAAGTGTGGGTGGCTGATGCAGGGCCAGAAAGAAAGCTGCGGAAAGTGTTGTCATGGGGCGTATTGTGGGCAGCACAACTACCAGCTGAAAAAAGGAATGAAAATGCCAGAGCCTTGCAGAGTTTGCGGAGTCGGTCTTCTGTGCGACTACCGTCTCTGTAAGCCCTGCGGCGGTAACACGCTAAAACAACATCTTATCTGCAAGCGAGAAAAAGCAAAAAAATTTTTCGAACTTGTTTTGCTCAAGCTGAAAGAAAGAAACACACCATTTAGAGAAATATATCTTAGGTGATAATGTAAGGCACTATGGCTTACAACAATCAAGAAAGACTGGAAGAAGAACTCGCAAAAATAGATCCAGTGACATTGCAGTATTTGAATCAACTTCTTGCAGAAAATGCGCCAGCGGTAAGAAAGGTTGTCCAGAACGTGCTGGAGGAACCAATTTCTCAGGAAACGCAGGCGCGTCTGCAAAAGCCCCTACTTCCGAAGCCTTACCGGGCAAAACCTCCTCCATGCCAAAGAAAGTCAAGAAAAACGCAGGAGCTTCTGAGGGAGTACGACCCCTTCCCTGCGTGGAAAATCAGAACAGTGACAGACTACCAGAAGGAGATTCTGGATATGTTCCACGATGCAGAGAATGAAGGGGAAGAGAGTACAGGCCGGCGTTACATTCGGTGGCGCTTCATCAGAGGTCTGGGGAGAAACCTAACACCAGACTATATGGTGAAGATACGCCAAAGAGTAAGCACGTCATTCTATCTGAGGCACGTTTTTGTGTACCAGTTGTGCAACATTGAGGATGGAACGGTGATCGTGTACTACTCGAACCCCAAGGGCTCACAGTGGTTTAACAAACTGGAAGACACAGAAAAATAGCTTATCACCCAGGAAGAACTGTGTCTCGACAACGAAAGAGTTGAAAGGCCCAGCACGAAGTGGGTTTCTGAAAACTTTTTCAACGTTGACATGAAGGTTGTGCTTGACAGGCAGCCGTTGGTGGGAACAGGGCCTTTGCCTGACTGGCTGTGCAACCTTGCCCATAGCCGGTTGATGGTATCTTTGGACGTATATAACGACAACCTATGCCTATGGCGGTGCCTCGCTGTGCACCGAGGGGCGCGCACAGATCGTTCCACAAAAGAAGCCCGAAGAATGGCTCAGAGTTTCTATAAGCTCGAAGCTATTCCACCAAACTTCAGAAAAACGTCTCTAGATGAGTTGGACAAGGTGGAAGCCCATCTGAACGAGGACTCGCCCGTCTCATCTTGCCTCGGAATATGTGTTTATGAGCCTGAGCGTTTGGTAGGAGGTGAAGTGGTATGGCATCTCTGAATAAACCCGAACCCCAAAGTCAAAAAGATTGTGACAATAGGTGTCTACGAAGGCCACGCTTTCTTGATAAAAGACATCACAAAGCTGGCGAAAACCTATGCATCCACGCACTGCGGGCAGAGGTTCACACTATCTTGTCATCTGCAATAGCACCATCAAACCTGCAGCACAGGAAAAACAATAATCTTTTGCCCGGGGACAAAAATGGAAGCACCCCTGACGGCCTTCGAGAAAGTGATGTACCCCCCAAAGGGCTCAGCATCCATTCAAGCAATTCTGTGGCTGGAGCAAGAAGCGAAGCGCCGGGGAATCCACATCCACCACACAATGTCCGGGCATGGGGGTGAGAGATGGCTTCTGCGAAGAAACGGAAAAATGAAGGCCTCTCCTGTTGACGGGTACAACCAAGAAACGAGGACAGTGTTCCAATACCACGGCTGCCCCTTCCACGGATGCCCAAAATGTTACCCGCGCTATCGAGAACAAATGATTCTGAATGGCGGGAAAACGGCCAAAGAACTGTACCAAGCCACCCTAAACCATACTGCATTTCTGCGGAAGATGGGCTATGAAGTAATCGAAGCGTGGTCTTGCAAAGTTGGCATTCTGAAGGGGGAACTCGCGAAGAAGGAAACAAAAAAGTACCTGCATGCGATAATTTATGATTTCGAGTCGTGTGGTGACAAAAACTACCGAAAAGAGCCGACAGGAGTGTTGACGATCGAAAACGTCCACATCCCGATCTCAGTAAGCATTGGCAACACCCTCGAAAGAAAGCCCACCCACATCTGTGAAAGAGACCCCGCGGAGTTGGTCGGAAAGTTCATGAAAGAGCTGGAGAGATGCGGGAAAAACATCCAGGACCAGGTGCGCACGGAGTTCGTTCCAGAAGACGTGCACCTGCTTCCAAAAGAGCGGCGGGAAAAAATTTGCGAATGGTGCGACCAGGTACCAATATTGGGGTTCAACTCGGCCAACTATGACCTCAACCTGATCAAAAACTACTTTGCCGGTGTTCTCGCCGAGGAAGAAAAGAAGATCAGGGTCGTGAAAAAGGGGAACAAAGTCATGTTCTTGCTCACAAGGGGGGCCTGTTTCCTTGACATTATCAACTATCTGGGACCAGGGACAAGCTATGACAAATAGGTGAAAGCTTACGGATGCAAGACAGTGAAATCGTGGTTCCCCTATGAATGGTTCGACACCTACGAAAAGCTGGATTACCCCGGGCTCCCTGAATACGAGGCCTGGTATTCGAAGATGAAGGGCGGCTATGTTCTAATGCGGGAAGAGTGGGAGGGGTGCAAGCGGCTGTTTAAAGAAAAGGCCATGCGCACCTTCAAAGACTGGCTGATTTATTACAACAATCTTGATGTGGAGCCGGGCTTCGAGGCGCTGGAAAAGATGAGAAACTTTTACACCGAAAAGGGAATCGACATTCTGAAAGACGCGGTGGGCATGCGAGGGATCAGTTTTCACTATTTCCTCCACGGGGCGCTCGAGCGCAGCGCAGACCTTTAGAGCCCAAGCAAAGAGGCTTACGAAATGCTCAAAGGGGCAGTTGTTGGCGGACCGAGCCTGGTTTTCACAAGACGGCATGAGGCCGGTGTGACATGGATAAGGTTGCATCAGTTCGAAGAACCGCGTCTTTGCAAAAAGATTCTTGGTTTCGACGCCAGCGCTCTCTATCTCTCGACCTTTCTTAGAGAAATGCGTTGCGGGAAGGAGAAGGTCGTGCACTACGACGATGACTGCCAAGCGGAAGCGGCCGAAGTTCTGATTCGCCGGTTGAAAGCCAGGGAGTGGTTCGGCTTTGCTGAAGTTCGCATAGAGATCCCAGAACGTTTTCTGGATTGAGTTCAAGCGCAGCCGGATGATCGCCCTTTGCTTGAAGTGCTATTTCGCCGACGAAGGAGAGGGGGGCGAAAAAAAGAAGTTCAGCACGAAGGGGATGTCAAAGAAGCAGAACGAGATCACGTGGCAGCGGTTCAAGGAAGCTTTGGAAGGCAGCAAAGATATGGCAACCAACCGGGGTTTCAGGATGCGGGACGATCTGATCGTTACTTACGAGCAGGAGAAGCTGGGGCTGGGTGCTTATTACGACAAGCGGTGGGTGCTGCCCGACGGGATACACACCGAACCAATCGAATATCACATGTAGTTCACGTCAGCCAGAGGAAGAGTAGTGTTTGGAGGGACAACCAGCAGTTCTTCACGAACAAAGCTGCGCTTGGGCCCATCGCGAAGATAGTAGAGAACGGGTTGATCCGGTTTGGAAATAGATCTTTCAATACTGTAAACTTTCAAAGACCAGATTGGGTCTGTGGCTCTTTTCACACCCCCTTCAAGCTCGCTGGGCTGGTAGAGATAATGAACTTGAACAAGAGAGGGGAGTATTTTTTCGTTTTTTCCAACAGGCCACGACTGAGGTGTTGACGGCCTTGCATAAACAGCTTTCTCTCTGATGGCAACGGCTGGTTTATTGCCAATAAGGCTTGTGACCTTGTTGTTCAAAGCCGAAACAACTTCAGGAAGTCTTTTCACCGAGGAAGTGGACCGCTTGCCCTCAGGGAGTTGCATTTCCACAGCGTACTGGTGGCCGAACAAGTGCTCAGCCAGAGTGCGGTTGAAACGTTCAACAATGGCCTGGTCGCAGTGAATGTCAACCTGCCTGCGCCGGATGTATGTTTTGTGGTTGTGCATCTCTTTTGTGACAGCACCCATGAAATCACGCATGGGGTCAACCTGCAGCATTTCAGGCCATTTGAGAGGCCCGCGCTTGTAAATCTTCTGAAAGCAATCCATTGGTTGGCGCTGAGGCCGCTGCTCTTTGGGCTTTCGCCTTCTGTAGTCAGGGCGGGCTCAGGGGGCTCTGGCACCTTTCGCCTTATTTTCCCCGAGAGCCCTATAAGCCTCGGCATCTTTCTTCTGTTGTTCCCGTGCCTGCCGCGTTCTTTCAGATGTTGCTTTGCCAGCAGCAACACGCTTCAGATTTTTTACGCGCTGCGTGGTTGGAGTTGGAGTTGTCACTTGCTGTGTGATATTGGCGGCAGGCGCTGCCTGGGTCTCGACGTGAGGTGCGCTCTCAGATGGTTCGGTTGACATTCTGAAGCGAACGGTATTCTAAGCAAATGAAAAAAGTTTAATTAACAATTTGTCAGCACTCCCTCAGTAGTTGTTGATGAATGCTGACCAGTTATTCTGCAGTTGCTGATCTGGGTACTCTATCAACGCCCTCAAGCGGATATCCGTGTTCATCACAAGAATGGTGGCTCTGTTCTGGCAACTGTGGACTAAAATCTATGTTTTGTGGTGATCAGCGCCGCGTTGGCCGCAGCAAGAAACCGGCCGCACTTCAAAGCAAGGTTGCTGGCCATATTGGAGAGCTCTTTGTTTAAGATGTAGTCGTTTCTGAGTTCTTTTTGGTAAGCGTCAATGTCTTTCATTTTGACGGTCATTCTGACCACTTTGGTTGATGGAAAAATAAAGCTGTCGATCAGGCTTTCTGTTGTCTTTGAGCCCACTTACGTCTCGTAGCGTTTGGTGTATTTCTTGACCTCTTTGTCGCTCAGGCGCTTCACCTGCTCATGGGTTAGCTCCACTCCGATGGCCTCTTTAGCTTTGCCTGTAGACACCAGCACGGCCAGCTGCTCGCAAAGAGCAGGAATGTCAGGTCCGGGGGCGGTTGGAACAAGGCCACCTGCTGGACCACTCGGCTCGGGCTCGGTTTGAAGAAGGTTCATAATGTCTGCTAATGTGGCGTCTTCTCCAGCCATTGTGCAAGGCTATATACAACATTCATTTTTTTAATCAAATAACTTTACCCCGTAGGGGTGGCGAAGTGAGAAAACGAGATAAGAGAACTTTCGCTCTTTCAGCTTTGAAACCAGACCTTTGTACTCATCTGGGAAGAGTTCGCCAGTGTAATCATCAAAGATGGCTTTCGTTGTCCTGGCCGAGGGGGTGTAAAAGACAATCACCGCCACGTTCTCCCGGAAGGAAGATGTTATGCCGGTCAACTTCTGGGTCAGCACCCAAACACTGATGCCCATATGGCGGGCAGAAAAGGCGAGATTCACCAGCTCGCCTGTACACCCTTTCACATCTTTGGAGGCTGCACAGTCGTCAAGGATTATGATTGTGTTGGTGCCCTCGGAAAGTCTTCTCACGAGCTTCAACCACTTTTCCACGTAGTGCTGTTCGCAGACTATCACATCCATTCTTGGATCGTTTTCGCCAAGCCAGTGGTAGGTCTTGTTGTGTGCGAACGTTGGACAGATGAGCACGATGTAGTTGAACTTTCTGCGGAAAGAGCCGTAGAGCTGGTCCACCACGAACCTCGATTTGCCTGAATTAGTTGGCCCCACAATGAGAGCATTGAAGGGTATCTTGCTTGGGTCCATATTAATCCTGTACAGATTCCTGCTGTCTGTCAATAATGTTGAACTGTTGGTCGGCGATGACGAATACGTGGCAGTTGAAATCGGCTGAGAATGCTTTCCTCTCGATTTCCAGCTGGACACCGTCTGTACTGTTCACAAGGCGCTTGCCACTTCCGTGCATTTCTTGGTCCGCCATGGTGCGCATATCAATTAGAAGCCCGAAATTATCTCCAGTGTAAAACTTTGTTGCATCCATGTGCTTGGTTTTATTTTTTCCTTCACGAACAAGCGTTGGGCCTCTTCCCACATGTCCTTGCCTTTGACACCGCTGTTCTAGATCATGTTGGGTGAGCTGTTGATCATGATGCTGACTTTCGTCAGATTCGGGAAGACGTATTTTTCTGAATCTCTGGTGCCATTAGCATACGGCTCTATGAAAAGTACCAGGATGGGTTTTAGCGACCTTTTTTGGGCGTCCATTTTGATGTTCTTTCTTGTGTTGCTGTTTTTTTTGAAGGTCACCACTTTGAAATGCATCACGTGGTCATAAGGGAACTCTTTTCCACTGGAGTAAACTCTGTATGCCTCGTCTGCCAGAGTCTAGCTGCGTATCATTTTGTACTCTAGCTGGATGTTGGTCAGCTTGTATTTCAGCTGGGTTGTATCAGTTCCAGTGACCACATGTTCAGCTTCAGCAAGGGTTACTTCGAATACGAGGTCATTGTAAAGGGCCTGGGGGTAGAAAACGCCGTGATCAGTTAGGATCTGATGGTCAAGCCTGATCTGGTACTTGCTTCCGTAGACCTCATTCAGCTTGTTTTCTGCGTCAACGCCCGAGGTTTTCTTGTCTCCCGCGTCTGAGTGGATCTTGCATAGATCCTCGCTCTGAATCCCTTCGAGAATCCATTTGTCTCGTTCTTCCTGCGAAAGGAAAAGGTCATCAAATATTTTGTAGATGCTGTAGCTAACCGTGTCTTGAAGGGTAGTGCCTCCAAACCTCAAGTGCAGCCTGTCAATGAGCGCCCGCGTGACGTTCTGGACAAGGAAGTTGTTGGCGTGCCCTCCAGAAAGGTCGATGCTAAAGATAAGCACAAGCAATCCTGGCACCAGAACCTCGTTCACGTTCAGCTTGGGTACTGAAACATAGAGCGTGTCGCTGGGGTTGGCTTCAGTGCGGGGAAACGTGATCCGCTTGACTGCATGCTCGGCCTGCATGGCGAGTAATGTTTTTTTGCTGTACGTTGCGCGAAGATTCTCTGGAACTGACATTGTATAATACACCAGCGATTATTTTCTAATTTAAAAAAAACAGGCTTGAAATATATCGCTATGGCGGAAGGCGGCGACCAATTTGGTTACAAAGACCCGGCCGTTGACAAGCAGCTCGACAACGATGAACAAGAGGTTGACACAACCCATCCTTTTAAGCCACGCGCGGTGTCCACTCCATACCAACCTAGCAACCCCTACCACGGGGGCGAACAAACAGAAATGCGTACAATTCTGCACGAGCAGTCCGGCCTGCCTGACACTTCTTATGAAGAAACCCCTTTGTTAGGCGTGGAAGGTGAACAGCAAAGATCATGGGACAGTTTCACGCGTCTTTTTCCGCAAGCAAGCGCAATAAATCTAGAAACTGAATACAGCAAGGCCCGCCGACTGCAAGTCAAAATGAAGGGCTTTGGCAAAAAACTTTATTACCTCTTCACCAAAGACGAGTACAGGCAAGGAACAGCTAAACCCATATCTTCCAAAAGAGATCAAAGACTCTCTTGGCCCGATGGCACAAGAAGCTATTGATCAAGAAAAAGAGGCCATAAGGACCGTCCAAAAAGATTCGATAGACACTGAAAAGCAATTAAAAGAGGCGGAAATGCTCGCCGCAGAAAGGGAAAAAACCTCACAAGAGGTTCAGGAGCTTAAGCAAAAAATAGAGAGAACCCAAGCAAAGATTGATTCAATTCATGTTGAGCAGGGGTCCAATTTTGAAAGTGAAGCAGAACTGCGCAGGCAGAAGCAACTGCAAAAGAATTTACAAACAGATTTAGAAAATGCAAAAAAAGAGGTGGCGGCGCTTAAAAAACAAGCAAAAAACAAAGAAAAAGAAGAAACAAAGGTCGACAGACTTAGAGGAAGCCTCGCGGCAAAAGAAAGTAAAAGAAATACACTCGAAGAAGGGCTGAACCAAACAAAACCGCTGGGCGACCTGAAAGAGCAGGAAAGCGAGCTGCAGTGCCAAAACGAGGAAGACCAGGCAATCATCCAAGATGAGAATCCCTCGCCCTCTGACAAAGAAGATGCAAGAGAGAGGGTGGCAGAAAGAAACGAGGAGATTGCGCGTTTGCAAACTCAGATCGTGAAAGGGAAAGGGGGCGGCCTCTCTTGGAAAGGGTCAAGGAAATCTTCAAAAAACATGGCGTGACGTCCGCTATTCTTCTCGCCGCCGGGACCACAATCGGCGCTGTAATCGGGGTCCTCACCAGAGGTTTGAAAGCCACCGGCAAAGCTTTGGGAAATGGCGTCAAAGATATTGCCGCAAAACTCGGTTCTCTGCTGCCCGGGCTGATTGGGTCGATCGTGAGCTTCCTCTTCAAAACCGCCGGGCAAGTCGTCGGATTTCTGGCCGAGCATACCTGGCTGCTTATTCTTGCCGCGGTGGCCTTTTTGTTTGAAGAATATTTTAAGAAGCAGCGTTAACTTTACCTCCAAGCCATGAACAGCAACGCCGATAATCCAAGTACACCTACAATGACAGCTGTTTTGTTTATTTCATGTTGCAGTGTTTTATCTGGAGCTGTGGGCTCTATTTTTTGCACCGTTGGCTGCGCTTGCTGAGTTTCGGACGCAGCTGGTTTCCTTGATTCGGCTGTTGCGGCTTTGTGTATCAGGTTGGACGGATGGCTGTTGGAAGAGTTAATTTTTGATGGGCCGCCTGCCATTAGTTTGAGCCCAGCTTTTTTTGTCTCCGGGTTTACCTCGTTGTTCACCCCCAGTTTCATCCCGGAGACCGCCTGTTTGAGGTTGTTGTTGTAACCAATTGTGCTTGCAGTGTTGATTATCATTTGCGCTGGCATGAGCCAGGCCATGGGCGCAACAGCGAGATTTAGCCTGACCTTTGTTTGGTCCACTGCGAGCTGGTACCTTTGCACGCTCGCAGCCAGGTCGGGCTGTGTGATCACGCTTTCCACCAGCGCAAGGAACTTGCTCTGGGCTTCTCTTGCTCAGCCACCCGAACCGAGAATGCTGCTGCGGACGTTCACCTGCGTGCCTAGGACACAGTAAAGGAAAGCCTTGATTGACTGGTTGATTTGTGCTAAGCCCGCCTGCGTCAAACCTGATGCTGTGTTTGGCGCGAACCAGTCCGCTTGGGTATCAGAAGCGGCCCCGGCTCGATGTAATAGATCAGGTTTCCTTGAATAGCTTTGCCGCCTTCATCGCTGAATTTGTTCCATCCCGGGTATAGGTAGTCAGTTTTCGACGCACCGCTCGCATAGATGTAAACGCTACCCAGGCCGTGGTAACTTTGCCCCGTGTGTGAAGTGGAAATCACTTGAGGGGTCAATACTGAACTTGTTGTATAGCCTTTTGTACGAGGCAATGTCGTAATGATTATTGTATTGGTTGAAAGGCAGGTCTCCGGGCAAAGCACTCATGCTCTGAATTCCTCCTACCTGGAACAAAATTTGCCTGACTGAAATACACGTCGAATTTGTAGAAAGCTCTTATCTGCGGGGAGAGATTCATCCTGCTGTCAAAGATTTCGCGAGAAACTCCGCACCCCTGTGTCGTGCAGAAAACCGCGAAGTTGAGCTGTTGTGGCCAATATTTCATGTCAGGCCCTCCTAACCAGTGTTTTGATTCGGCTGCAGAAGTGTGCCTCAGTTTGGTGTCTTGAAATATTTCTCGGAATTTTGTTGTGAAATATTGGTCAGGCGTGACGTAGATTTGGATTGCATCGTTGAATATTTTCTTCAAGCTTGGCGCTTTGCCGTCAAAAGGTATCGCAGGCATGAACAAAGAAATTTTTGAACCGAGCGGCGATAATTGATAAGGAAAACCACCGCTGTCTCCCAAACCGAGCGCTTGTTTCATTTCCTCGCTCCAATATTTTCTGTCTGAGCCGAAGACGCTTTGAAACGAGCCTTCGCTTTCTTTGAAAAACACCTCTGCAGTTACGTTTTTTTCTCGTCGATCATTGCTTGTGAAATGAACCTGCTTCTGTCCGCTTTTGGAAAGCGTTTTAAAAAGTTTGTCCACGCCTTTTTCTTCATGGCATCTTTTTTCAAAAACTTGGGATCATCGAACCCGGGATCTTGATTGATATCGTCCCACCATTTCAGCATTGTATTTGAACATAATTTTATTTGTTGAATATAAAAATGGTTGTTCTCACTATTGTCACGCAACAGAATGGACAGACTATCTATTTCAAAGATCTGCTCCCAGAAGCAAGCTATGCCAGACTTTTCAGTTGTTCTTTTTTCAACTTGTGGCATAATATGAGTCGTGTTGGGAGAATATTTTTTAAAGGAACTAATGACATGATTGCATCATTACCTCAAGGGCATTACAATGTCGAAAGCATTGCAAAAGAACTGAAATCCAGTTTTGAATATTATAAGAAGACAGAAAAATTGGCTATAGACACAATAACCCCAATTCTGTTCTTAAAATTACAAACCGGGACACATCATTAACACTGAAAGAAATTTCAGTTGATTTTGGTTTGGCCAATTTTCTTGGAATCGGGAGAAATTTAAGGGAAGAAGAATATGTCAAAAAGCTTAACAGCTCGAGTTGCTACTTTATCCACTGCAATCTCGTCGACTCGACAAAACTTTTTGAATGGAAAGAAGTCAAACCTTCTTGCCAAGGTTGACATCAGAGGACAGCCTTATGAAAAAGTCAGCTATAACATGGACTCATTGCAAAATGCTTTCTGTGACTGCTCTACAGGCGAGTTCATAAATAGCATCACCATTAGCGTCAAAGATGAAAATGGTGAACTCTGATTTCAAGGGATTGCCCCTTCTTTTTGAATTAGAGTTAAATTAAATTTCTATATACGCAATGTCTTTGGTGAATCTGTTGCTTCCAAGTGCGCCGCCTGACGAGCGTCTCTATCCAGTGGTGGCGGAGCCTTCTCAAAATTTCTGCTTGCAGAAGGTCAACGAGATTTCCAACACTTTGGGCGTTGAGGGCAACCACTATCGCCTCGTTGCTAAAAAATACAAATGCGCGAGAAAGTTTGTTAATTGGGGTGCCACAGGCTCCAGTGTTCTTCGGCAGCGTTTTCCAGCGCGAGTTTTGGCTCCGCTCTGTCTGTGGTTGGCCTGCCGGCAGCAGTTCCTCTTGGCGGCGCCAGTGGATGCTTCGCTCTTGTTTCGTCGAGGCTGATTGTCGCAAGCAAAAAGCTCGACTCAAAAATAAAGAAGCATCAAGAGATCACCACGCTCGCCGTTGCCAATTGGGACACCGTCAAGAGACTGCTCTCAAATGCTTTGAACAACAACGAGGTGTCTTCCCACGAGTTTAACACCATCCTTTCAGAGTTTCAACAGTACAACTTTCTGAAAGACCAGGTCCGAGCAAGGATGCTTCGCCAACCATCAAAGAGAGGGCTTACCGAGGTTGATGTCAATAAAATGGAGAAAGACATCCGCGGCAGAGTTGAAGCGGAAATGATAAAAAATAAACGAACCCCCCCACTTCAAACTGACTTTTGGAAACAAACGGTTGTGGTTGCATGTTATAAAAACATGATTGTCTGCTTCCACTTGGTTGCATTTCTTGCCCACGAGTATTTCACTCCTGAGTGGCAAAAAGAGGCTCGTCATATTACGCGCGAGGTTGTTTCGGCTATGGTTGAGGCGGATGAGGTTTTTCTCTAAAGCAGTATGCCGTCGGAAAGGAACAACTCGTGATAATCATTACCATACCAGGAACATGGTTTTAAAAAACCTTTTTACTCAGGGGTGGCTTCAATGAGAGGTATTGCCTCCATCTCACGGCTCAGCGACATTTCATGAACTGTCCCCTCATCCAAACAGTGGTAACATTTCCCCTCGAAAGGGCAGTCGATATTTGAAACATATTATCATGGGGGGAATCTGCTGCTTGAGTTTGCAGAATGGCAGTTTTAAAATGTTCTCGTGCACCTCGCCCCACCCCATTTCCTTTTTCCTTTATTTTTATCGTGATGAACTCATTGAGAATCATCTCTTGAAGCTCGGGAAGGAGGTTTTGAATGGCCTGGGAAAGCCCGCAGCTTTCTTTCCGGCCCCGCATCAACCACCCGCACTTGTTTGGTGCTCGAGTCATCCCGGCTCGGGCGGTATAACAACGGGCTCGCTTGTTTCTAATGTGGTCCCTTCTTTGTTGTTAGTAGTATATAGGGGATTAACCAAATACTGTTTCAAAGAGGGAGCTGAATTTCACTGTTTCGCAGCCCCCAGGTTCAACCGGCCCGAGCTTGTGAGGGCCGGACTTGATGGTGGGGTCTGTGATAAGGTGAAATAAAGCTCCCTCTGCGAAATGGTATTTGGTTAATCCTCTCTATACTACTACAGTTCTTAAAAAAAATACAAGACAAACACCGCACTCAGTAAACAACAACAACAAAAAGTGACCACGCTGGGAGGTTTGAGAGTATTTCCAATTTCCAAAAGAAAAAAGAAATTCTACTTCCAAACTTTAGTTCTGCAAAGGAAGGGAAGCAAAGCAAAAAAGTGCTAGCCTTTCTCCTCCCCGTTCGATCTCATTACCCTCAAAATATGCAAATTTGCACTTCGATATGATATTTACGGTTTTTGTAAGATCTCCGCAAAACGGTTAATTACAAATTTTTAAGATAGTCTTCACTAAAGATCCTAGTGGGGGATCCATCAGGCAACATTTTTACAAATATCTTACTGTCCAAGGACCAACAGCTAAGAAGTAAACCCTCTCCGCATCTTGTTTGCTTGACCCATGACAAAGCGTTTGTGACCTGTGAGGTTTCATTAATAAAGATGCGATCTTTAAACTCTGGAATGGATACCGGGCATCTTGGAAATGCACTTGACATTTTCACTGTCTTGAACCTTGTTCTTGCTTTATATAGTTTGGTTTTAACTTTGTGGCTTGCAAACTTAACGATAATTGCGGTATTGCTGTTTCTTCTTTTAAGATGATGCAATATTTCTATATCATTTGATGAAATGTCAACATCTAACGCATTGGCAATTGTGAGGACCACCTCCTCTGTAGAGCTGTATGCTTCTTTTGGGGCACCATAGATTTCCAGGCTGTTTTTTCTTGTATATTGTTCTAAGCTATCAAGGTTATCCCATAAGTTGTATATTTCATCATCTTGTTTATTAATCTTAACTTTTACCGTGTTGAGTTCATGTTCCAAAGCCTTGATCGTGCGTTTATGGTTGCAGCCCCAGTCTTGTGGAACAACCTTCCCTTGTCAATGAGGCAAGCCACGAACGTTAACACTTTTAAGCGTTTAGTTAAGCTTCATTTGTTCACTAAGGCCTTTTAAGATTTTATTTTAAGTCCGACTCTAGAATATGTTATAGGATTTTAGGTCTTAAATTTTAAGATGCATGTGTAGTTTTAATTCTCAATTTGTAATTTTTAAGAATTTATCTAATTGTAATGTGCTTTTGACTATTTTTATAGGAAAAGGGCAATATAAGTAATAACTGTTGTTTTTGTAAGCGAAATGCCTGTTCTGCTCTAGTCAGAGCATGTCTCCAGAATTATAACCAAATGTTTTAGCGTTCTCACCTACTTTGTTGAATCACTCATTGTAGAGCATTTGCCAAAATAAATTCCATTGCTACCATATAAAAAAAATTCAGATGAGCTCCCAACGCTAGTCTAGTATATTTGTCTCAAAACTAAAGGCAGAGGCAGTCAGTTATGAAATAAACACAATAGTAAAGCTTATGCCATCTAGTTCAAAATGACTTGTACACGTTCAAAATGTGAAATCTTTAACAGAAAACGGTAGTAGTTTACCTTGATAAAGAAAAGAGCATGCATTTTTTCGGGATGTTAACCAGATAGAGCAAAGGACAAATAATCAAACATTAATGCACTAAAAGTGTTCTGGTACTTGGGGGCCAGTGAAAAAAAGTGGTTTAACCGACATTTTTACTTAAGTTAGCTCAGTCTTAGAGACGAAAAAGCAATAACAATACCTACTGAAGCACAAAAAAAAATGCTTAAGTCACCGCTTATTGAAACAAGACTATAACCGTGTTAAAAGTGGACAGCTATATGCGCTGCACAACAGACTTGGAGTACAACAAGACAGAAGACTTAAGTGATGCATGACTTGGAAAATCTATCAGAACCTCCTTAATATAAATTTGCTAAAAGCTGTTGTAAAAGCATTTTAATCCTACTAACAGCTCATTTTTGAAAGCCTGGAGTCTCAAGCAGCTGTAAGAAGAAGAAAAGACGATGTTATTTGAAGTAATTTTGAAGTAATTTGAAGCTTGGGGGCCGGCTGAATTAAGATGAAAATTTACCTCAAACTTGAAGCAAAATCAGCTCAAATTCAAAATTTACTTACAAAGAATTGTGTATCTGATGATCATGTCAATATACAACCCCGTGATTCATGACAATAAAGCTTCAACATCTTGAGACTAACCTGCATCATTTGTCTTCTTGTGTGAACATCTTGGTAAAAAGGTAAAGTCTGTATATGAGCCAAGTGGCCCATCAGGCCGGAGCTTATCCCAGTTTCTGTAGCATGAAGCGACTAGGAGTATTTCTACTCCCCCCTGAATGGGATGCTGGTCCATCGCAGGGTTACCCCCAGCATTAAGTTTGCCGGTACCTATTTATACACCTGGGTGGAGAGAGGCACTGTGAGAGTAAAGTGTGACTTGCCCAAGAACACAACACAATGTCCCTGGCCAGGGCTCAAACTCGAACCACTCGATCCGGAGACGAGCGCACTAACCATGAGGCCACCGCACCTCCTGTATGAACATTTTGAAGTTCAGTAAATCAAATGCCAAGCTCCACTTCTTTGGGCCTTTATCTCGTTCTGTTCACACTTTGATCATTAAAATATTCTTACCTGAACTCCTAACAAACATGAAGAACATCCATATTGATAGAAAAGGGGGTAAACTTGTTACATTCTTTCATCTCTCTTGACAAGATCTTTTTCACAGGGTAGATCGCCCATTTCAAAACCCGCCGCAGTGCATCACACAAATTGCACCGAAATGGCACACAAATGGTCAGCACACAAATGACGCCGAACTCATAATTATAACTCGATTACCTTCACGTATGAGCGAACAAAATACCCATGTTCTGGTACAATCTTGCTACCAGTTCATTGAGAAATTCTGTTACAGTAATAGACAATGAATAGAAGTATTTGATTGCCATTTAACTGTACTTTGCAGATGGTATTTTCTGGAAACAGTGATGCTGAGACTGTCGTCACTCACTGGTTTGCTGCTGATAGAAAGATCACAGCACGATTTGTTCGAGTTGTTTGCTTGTCATGCGATCCAGATTTGATTTGCTGTTTGAGATTTGAGGTGTTTGGATGTGATGGAGGTGTGTATATATTTTCAGTCCTTTTCCAGAAAACAAAGCTTCCTTTATTTCCCAGATCACAACCAAATGATGATTGACTACATAATTTACATGTAATACAAGGCAGCATTGCCTTTGCATCATCATTTTGGATGGTATTTTTTTGCAAGTGGATTTTTTTTATGCCTGTGGCTCAGAGAAATGCCCAGTCAATTTCTGGGGGTATGGGCACTAAAAATCTAGAAAATGAATTGGCAAACCCAAGAGAAAATGAAGGGACAGAGAGGGACATTGAGGGACATTGAGGGCGTTGGCTGGAATATGTCAATTCCACTAAAGTTATTTTTAGTTTTAGACGGAAACAGAAGTCAATTTCCCCAGATGTCCGCATAATGCCTTTCACCCCAGTGATCAGGGAATTTTGAAAGGGCGGTCTGTGTGGAAATACGTTTTGTCAGTAGAAGCGTCTAAAGAAAAATGATAGATTCCACAACCTCTTTGGAATAAAAACACTGCGTGGAAGAAATATCAAAGATTGTCCCCTGAGAATTTGAATTGAAGAAAACGGCGATGACAACAAGAAAGAATTTACTTGCTTTCTTTTGTATAGCAACGTAGAGATTTCTGAAGTATCCTATTGTTCAATATTGTAACATAACATAAAATAAAGTACTGTTTCAATCTGTAGCGATCCTCTAGACGCAGCGACGAAAGAAATCTTAGCCCACCAAAGAAAACTGTTTTGGTTCCCACGACAAAACTATTTTTGAACCCAAGTGACAAAATTGCTCTCGACCCAGCGACAGGAGTAATTCTGGCTGAGCTGCATGTAAAACAGTTTGGAGGGTGGCGAAAGTATTTTGAATCCAGAGACCAAAACAACTTGAAGCCTAGCGATTAGTGACAGAAACTGATTTGAATACTATACGACAACAAAGCAATTCCCAACCATACGACAGAAGGTTATTTGAACCTTAAGAGCACGGATAAAACAACTCGGAGTGTAGCAATCAGCCTACAAAATGACTCAACAAAACAACAGCTCGGAGCGACTGAAGTGATCAGCGACAGAAATAATGTTGATTAGTGGTACAGTGACAAAATAGCCTGAAGCCCCACTTGAAGGCACAGGGGATACGGACACTACATTTTGGTTATTGTGTCCAATTAAAAACGAAAAATTCCCATAAATACCACATTTGTATAATACCCAACCACAACAAAAAACATGTAGAGTTAAATTTTACATTTAGTCAAGTGGCTCTTGTAAATCACATGTGAGTACCGACACTACAGGATTTTGGCAACCATTTAATTAAGTCTCAACTTTGAAGTACAATAGACTTTTTTTCTTACTGCATATAACTAGAACATTGAAATTTTTACCAAGAATATAGGTGTCAAATGCACTCAGAGGTATTTCTAGTGATATAATGTTTAACTTTTCGAACAAAACCTCGTTTTGGAGCTAAAGGTTCTAAAATACCATTTTGCATAAGGTGGTATGGTTAAGCAATCTGACCTCAGGTCAAATATATAACTGCATCCACCAAAAAATGTTTGGATTTCATATTTACACATATCTAAGAATCCAAAGAATTTACCCTCATTTTCAAACAATGCACAGTCATTACTTACAATGAAGCAGCCAAAAATAGAAAATTTCAAGTGGCCTTCCATAATTCTAAAATTCTGGCGGGTCTAAAACACAGGTCACAGGTTATTGTTTTACCAATACTGGAACAACCTTAAACCTTTACTAATACTAACCTTAAGCCTAAACATTGTCTTAGTGTTAAGTATTTAGGCCTAAAACATTGTCTTAGTGTAGTACTTAGGCCTAAGGTTAGTATTAGGAAGGGGTTAGGGTTGTTCCAGTATTGGTAAAACAATGACCCGTGACCTGTGTTTTAGACCCTCTGACCTTCTCTACTTTTTTGACAATCCATATTACAGACGCAGTGTACTTAAAATGTTTGTCCCTGGACACCTTTTATGATAAAAGTTAGAAAACACTCAAATGGAACAAGTTTTTTACAGATTTTTCAGCCCGCAACATAGACACTGAACTTTGCCACCCTGATTGTGTTTTAGCCAAGTTTAATGCTTTTGTTACATCATTGTAAAACAAATTGTGCAAGATATTGCTTGGTGTATCAACATGCATGTCTCTCTGTCACAGTTTTCACATGAAAAATTGTAAGAGTGCAACTTGATTGTACTTTAAGCAATGCTCACTACAACAAAAACAATATTGCAGACTTGCCTATTTTCATGGGTGGTGCACACTATTAACTTTGTAGAGTTGGTCAATTACGTTGTTTGCAGCAATTGGGAGTGAAAGATTACTTAATGAATTTACAAATCTGTAGGTAGATTTGTTAAAGTGGTACTATGATGAAAATCGCATCTTTCTTATCGCAGCAATGTTAAAACATAAACAAGTAGCCTGTGTGAGAAGAAAAATGCTGTTTACTATATTCAGATATCTCTTTTCGTTCCAGAGATATTCAAGTTTTAAAAATATATAAATTAGCCCAGTGATGACGTCATACACTCAACCAAATTTTGATCAAAATATGATGAAAAAAGATATCTCAGCCAATTTGTATCAGAAATGTTTGATTCTTTGTAGTAAGATTCTACTAAATGTGCTCTACAATATGAGCTTAACAGTTTGGTTACCATGGCAACATACTGGGTTCCAGACCTCGCCAATATTAAAGGCGTTTCTGGCCATCTTTGGCATTCCATTTCGATATTTGCAAATGGTGCCTCATATGCTTGATCCAGCAAGCATATAAATATGTTAGCTCAAGTTTGTGGCCTCGTTTAATGTTTTGTGAGCTGAAAATCACAAACAATGAAATCAAGTGGGTGGGGACTGGAAAAGAGTGAGTTGCCATGGGAACAGAATTTTTTATAGCCGTAGGTGTGTTTCCTCCAGAACTATTAGCCTACCAAGTTTCAATGGTCTGCACTGCAAATTGACCAAGATAGCTCTATTTATATACTTGATATAAAATTGGGTTGAGTGTAATACGTCATCAGGCATCTCATCTGCATATTTTACACATTTTTCAAACTCAAATATCTCTGGAACTAATGCAGATATTTGCAAACCGTAAACGGCGTCTTTATTCTTTCATGGAATTCTATGTGATACACCAAAAAATTCAAGGGGGAAATATTTGATCACAGTACGACTTTAGGATGTCCTCCTCTTTCAGGAATAATTTTCTCACTTCTTGTTTTTCTGAGTTTTAGTGTGGTACAGCATGTAATCCTGCAGGACTTTGGTGCCAAAATTGATTTTTTTCGCTGTTTTGCACTAATTTTGGGTCGAATACTAAGAATCCAGTGGGGTTGAAATTTTCTTAACCTGTCTTCCAATGTTTCTGTTTACTTTAGGATTTAATTCATGCTACTGTACTTTATGCTAATTAAATGCAAAAAAAAGTTTTCCTGGTATCTTTGCTCTTAAATTCAAGATACACAGACCAAACTTTATACAAGGCTTGCTCTTGATGATGTACGTTGTATGACTCAAATTGGTTACCATGGCAACCAGCGATGAAAATATCATTGACTCTTGTTAGTCCCATAGTAACAATGCAGATGCTATTCACCTTCTTTCTGTTATGTATAATACTAATGTATAGTTCTGTTAAAAGTGTTCTTGCATAAAATGTGACTAAAGTTCTTATGCACTAAGAGTTTAATCCTCCTCCTCGGGTGTCATCTGTGAATGGATTGGTACAGTTTTTTCCAAAGCATTTGCAGTGTCATTTAGAGCAGCTACAGCGTCGCTTGCAGTCTGACTTGCAGCCACATTTGGTAAGCTCAATAACAGCTTGGGGTGCAGGGAGAGACAGGCACATAATGGGAACGTATGCTCCTTGGTGTTTGCTCCAGCCATTCTCTTTAATGGGAGGAAGATCTGGGTAGCTGACGGTATAGCATTTGTTGTGCATGGCCATGAAGTTTGCGTGCGTGATGTGTGGGAGTTAGGAAACATGTGTTGGAGGCAGCATCTCACTTTCCAAGTTCCTGGATCGAAAGTGCTCCTACTGAAGTTCAGGAAGGGTAGTAGGACCTGCTTTGCAGTACACTTGGCAGACAAATTTTTCTAGTTCTTTAATCAACTTGAGTTGGCAGTTCTCTGTTGGCTATATGGTTTTGGATAAGACCCTCACCAAGCTCTCTGAAACAGTCGATCGCGGGATAGTCGTCACTGAGTGCCATGTAAGCTTTCACCCAGGTCTTCTTCATGATACGAACAAACTTCCCTTCCTAGTCGGCTCTGGAGATGTGGTACAATCCAATCAGACTTTGACACTTGTGTATTCCAGTCGCTTGCACTCGCTGAATAACATCAATCTCTCTGTAGTTTGCGCCCTTGCCTGTCAAAAATTTCAGGTTATTCAGGTTTCCATGATGTCCTCTGAAAACCAAGTCGAGCAGCTGGACTAGTACATCAGTGTTCAGCAAGGATACCCAAATCTGTTGCAACAAATGCTCATCTAGTGAATGCAATGCCTGGTTAGGGATCAGCATGTCTGCTTCTTTGTGGGTGTGTTCTTCTTCACAGTCGAGACATTTGATTTTGTCATCATAAACCACGACCAGCTCGATGACTGTGTTGCTGGAGAAGTGTGCTAATAATCCATTGGCGAACAAAGTGAGCAGCATGCTTTTGGACTTCGACAATGACAGAAGGTCCTTGATGGACATGGTGAGCTATCCTCATTTCCAGATGTATCTGGAACTCGACAGATGTTGTGGATCTTTTTCGGTATGTCTTGTTCTTCAGGGGGCTTGTTCTTCCAAGTAGCGATCAAACACTATTCGGCCTTCATCAAAACCAGACACCATTCGCTCAATATGCTTGATAAATGATTCTTGGAGGTCAGAAATCTTCAGGAGTGTGCTTGTTTCTTTCCGACCTGTATGCAAATCATAAACACAAAATTTTATACAAAATATTATTGTTGTTGTTGTTGTTGTTGTTGTTATAGTTACCTTGAATGACAGCCATATAGTATTAATAACAAGTATTTGATGTAGATTTCCTGTTGCTGATGGTGTTTCTAGTTGTGGCTGTGGGTTGGCCTCCTCTATCAAACATATCAGGCTGGCTTTGTCAGTTGAAATATAAAGAGATCCATTGACTGTGCATAAGGAATGCATTAACGCAGCACCACTGTCATTAATGGTTTCCTGGAGTCTTGGCACAAGCTCTGGCCTACTTTCTTGGATTATGAGAAACCTGAGTAACTACCATTCTTTGGGCAGTTTGATGACTTTGTTCCCTACATGAACTTTAGTTTTCTCCATCCAGTTTGAGAACGTCTTCAGTTTCAGCTTTTTCATGGCATCCCACAAGGAGTGCTTAGAAGATGGCAACAATCTGTCTTCAACAAATTCTTCAAACCGCTTTTGGCCTTTCTCTGTGTCACCTGGGATATCTTCCTCTGCTTTTTTTGGCACAAGAGCTGATGACACCACACTCTTCAAGGGAGACTCAACTGTAAATGGGTTGCCTTCGCAGTGCAGTTTTATCGACTGGTGGAGTTTCATGCCATTTTCTTGTGTTCTTACAGTAACATCTCCAGAGAGCTGGTAGTGCTTGTTCCACTCAGGAATCTTGGATACTTTAGGAAAGCTGTTGAGATACACTTTACCATGTGGGTAAGATACAGTGACATAATAAGAAGGTGGTTTAGGGCGACTTTGTCTTGACTTAATCCACCCACACCCCTGTGGATCTCCTGCTCTAGTGTCTGATCTGTGAACAACCTTATGATTGGGAACTCTGACTTTGCTACAACAAAATCCCCAGACTTCAATGCCTCCCATGTCATAGGGTCCTCATGCTCGAGTGCGTTCATCTCCACGGCGTGAACTGGCATTACCCAAGTGTAGTTAAGGAAATTGTGCGCGAAGAAGTGCTTTATGATGCATTCCAACGCTGCCAGGTAGCCTTCCCAGTTCCCAGAGCGGCAAGCATGGATGAGCTGTTACAGGTTGCCCACTTGCTTGAGGTACTCTAACATAAATCATGCAAGACCTCCAAGTCCTTGATCTTCATGCTCTTGTGGTTTGATCTTCTCAGAGTACCAGGCTGGATGTCATCATAGACATTAACCATCAGTGGACTGCACTCATGTAGGGCCTCTCTGAAGGATAGGAAGATTCAAATGAAGTGTTTCATTTTATCCAGATGTTCACCATTCTCTGCATTAGCCTTGCCCATATAACCTCCATTACAAACTTGCCATCGAGAGGAAAAAACTTAACTTTATTATACCCATCAGTCTGTTTCCTGCACTCACGATTTTGATTTGGTACATGTGAAATGCGACATCTGAATCAAATGCTGCATTTTTTGATTTGAAGCGACTCAAATTGGTATTTGATTCGGCACATGTGAAATTCGACATCTAAACCAGGCCTAAGTGAAAAAAAGCCATAAAACTCCACACTCTAGACGTGTTTTCTCAGTTTTGAGCCCTAAAAAGAAACTTGTCAGCTTTAGCAGCACATGTAATCATTCATTGGTGAAAGTTTATTAAAAATGCACTGTTTTGCTTTAGAAAAATGAGAGTTCAAAAATCCAAGATGGCGGATCCAAGATGGCCACCACCAGTAATAGGTAGTTAATCCTGATGTCATCGCTGGTTGCCATGGTAGCCAATTTAAGTCATACAATGTGCATTATCAAGAGCAAGCTTCGTATAAAGTTTGGTCCATGTATCTAGAGCAAAGATATTTGCAAAACTTATTTTTAGCATTTAGCTGGCATAAAGTGGCATAAATTAAAGCTTTAAGTAGCCAGACACATGGAAAGATGGGGTTGGAAAAGTTGAACACCGTGGGATTCTTATAAATCAATCCAAAATTAGTGAAAAATAACGAAAAATTAATTTCGGCAGGAAAGTCCTAGGGGAGCGATTTTTGGACATGCTGAACCGCACTATTTTCACCACTTCAGATGCTGCATTCCATTCGATTTTGTCTCCTTACTGTTCCCCCCCTTTTAAGTTTTACTGCCAACCAATTTCTTTGCCCAGTTAAGTACTATTTCATCTCACTCAGCTTGATTATCAGTTAGCTTTCAAGTTATTCTGAGTGAATTCACCTAATTTTCTGTTTCAAGTATCTTTTTTTTGTAGCTAAGAATGTTTCTGTTTTGGTAATAAAGTGTGTGGTTGTCTGAAGGTAGATGTCTGTATGCAAGCTATTTTGTTGCTGATATGATAACAAATCTTATGTATTCTGGTCACAGATACAAGAAATCCAGTTGGCTTAATCCATGGCCAGTTCTCTCCTCGATATGTGCAAGTCAACCAACACTATTTATTTGACAAGGAGTATATTTACGCAGGTCAAAATGATCTTACCAAAGGATGGACAGTTCCTTGCTCTAATGATGTTGGTCCACCAATCATTGAGTTAGAACTCAAAAGTCTTCATCTCTTAAGTGCATTTTCTGTTAGAGGCTGCACAGAATTTTTACGCCCACCTCTTATGATAGAAGGATTCATAAGGAACAATACAGAACGTCGTGTGTATGACTGGGTAGCACTCAAGAAATACTACAGTGATGTAACTTGGCATACTGTAAGTGATTACTTTTTTCATAATTATTGTTTGTAACGTAGCTGACAGCAATTATTTAACAATATTGTTTACTACATATTTACTTGAAAATATTGGTTTAAGATGTCGACAGTGTACCATAAACCTCATTAAGTGGATAGTGTGCACTTGTCTTATTTTCCTTTTGATTCTAGACCACTTGAGAGAGTAGAATTAACAATAAACAGAATCTCAGTCTCAATCTCATCGGAAGAATTGTATGGAAAAGTGTCATTTCCATTTCAGTTCAAAGCTTCATATGCATAAAATTTTTCTCACATCTAAATTTTAACGGCTTCAATTTATCATTCCTGAACTTAGCCAACAACCAACTTCCAACACAAGGATTTCTGATATTTTGTCTGTGATGAAGAATAAATAACAACCAGTAATTCCCTAAGCTGGTGCAAACTGTGAACTCCTGAAAGCTTCTTATAGTGTACAGTGTTTTGAATGCTCTAGTAACGTGTAGTGGCCATTTCTGGCTATGTCAAGCTAACCACCGCAACATTAAAGCATAGAGTGGCAAAAAAAAACTTGAACAGAAAGGGAAAAAAACAATAAAATATTGTCCAATGTCACTGATGATGCAGTCTGAACAAGATGGAGACGATACTCCACTGTCAAAACTCTAAAACTGCATGGAAAATGCATACTATAATTATCATAAGGCAGTCCAGATACAACACTGTATTATAATATAATACAATATATTATCATAAGGCAGTCCAGATACAACACTTGATCAAAGTTTGTCTAGAACCTAAATGCTAGCACTTTTGGAGAATATGACCTAACAATCCATACAGTTCTCAGCCTTCAATAGTCTTAGTAACTTTTAACAGTGACTCAAGGGGCTCCTGGATGTATTTATTTTTGGACTTCTCACTATGCCATCCTCCCTGCTGTTGGAACAGCCTATCAGATGTACCCAGGGCTGCTGCTGCTGATGCTTCTCCCTCTCTAAGACTATGGATATCGTAAAAGCCCAGATCCAGCCTTTCTTTCTGCAGCTCCTGCTTCGTTAGTTCACTAGCCTGACTATAAGACATGGGCTCCTTTCTGAGTTCCATGCTCTTCTTGGTCTTCTCAATTTGACAAAAAAAACCTTGAATTGCTGTCATGCCTACCCATCTTTATGTACTTCTCGATCACTGTAACAGGGCATGGAGATATGTCGCTGTGTGCTATGAAAACCCAAGAACCATTACAGAACTGGTTATTCGTCCTCTGTGTATTCAGTGGTTTGACTACGATTTTCCTGCCAACTTCTGCTACCTGTTGGACTAATGGGTGATGGCGCACATCTGGGTAACCTCTTTTCTTATGAACCCACCTAGCTCCTTAGATGGCAGATTTGAACACTGAAAGTGAACTCCCTTGCTGGATAAGATGCACCAAATACAGGGCAAAGACAGGAGGATCAGCTGGTAGGGTAGTGGCATTACACTGAATAGCCTGTTTTTTCCACGTATGATAGGCCTGGAAATAACAACGTACTGTCTTTAATGCTCTATCTTGGACTAAGATACCTGGCAGAGACTTCGCCAACTGCTTCAGTTGAGGATGGTTGACAACCTCCTTGCTTAACCAGACAGACAGGTTCACTTCCTTCTGGACAGTCGCACTGCAATTGAATTACGCAGATAATAAACAAGAAATTCCAACACTTGCATCTATACTATTTCATCAACAATAACACTACCATCAAACAACAGGTGCAACATAATGCAGGTGTAGCTCCATCCATCCCAAAATTCCTCTGCTACCACATAACCAACACAGCAACATGTACTCTTGTGTAGAATACCATTCTTTCAGTAGCATGAGTAACCCCTTCACCCAATACTCCTAGAGGTAATAAAATGCTATGACCGCATAAAGCAATTTATTTTATGCCACCATATAGCCAACATGGCACTAGTGGTCACATGGCCTGAATAACCCCTTTGGCCAACACGGCTGGGGGTAGTAAAATGTCATGGCAGCATGAAACATTCAACTGCCATCACCATATAGCCAACACGGCAGTGGTGATCAAGGATGAGTAACCCCTTTGACCAGCATGGCTGGGTAGTAAAAATGCCAAGACAGCAAGACCAAACCAAAACAATGCTAAAACAGTGCAGACAACACCTCATCATAATCTCAGTACACTATGACAACACTTAGCATAATTCTTGACAGCCACACGCAATGATACCTGATACTAACATAGTCCAAAATCCCAACAATGATGCAAGGATCACTGCCTAGTGATTTGAACCAGAGATTATCCTCGCTTGGGCCACTCAGGAAAACAAATACGAAGGGCTAGAATAGGAAATGATGGAATGTTTGATGAGAATACATTGTTCACTGCAGATCCTCCCACAAAAATCCCTTGGTAAGGTTGGAATGTCATTGAGCCCCTAATGAAGGTTTTCCAAGATCCATCTGTGTTGACAAGGAATGACCACCACACAGCTGAGGGCCACTGGGGGAGAAGTAAGGTATCAATTTCACCTCCAGCTGACATGTGTTTCAGATCACCTGGAATAAGGTGTGGGGGAGGAAAACTTCAGATGTTTTCTTTCAACCAAGACACTGTAAATGTGTCAACTGCTTGATATCTTGGGTAATTGCAGTATCTAGTGCAGAACCTTTCTAGTCTGGTCTGCAAGCTTGCAAAATGATCCACTTTGTGAAGACACCACAATTGGTCAACATATCTAATGCAGGTGTTAGGGTCTTGCTTGACCACCAGAAAGAAACTACAAAACTCTTCTACAAACCCAACTTATTTAGTTAACAATATGTAATATAATCTTAGCTACAAAGGAGTGATTTCTAAACAATACAATCTACTACTAAACTAAGTTAAGCCTACTGCTAAACTTGAGTCACCACTGACACAAACTCAAAACAAATCTCGGTGTCTCCTTACAGTCCACTTGACCTTAAACAAAGTTCCTCAATAGCTTTCACAATTGCAATATCACTCTATGGCTTTTCCACTCGTTCTTTGCCGAGAACTAACTGGGCTGTAGCTTCTTCTCTCGGTCTCTGCCGAGAACTAACGAGACAATCTATACTACCTAGATGATTCTTTATATACATTTATCAAATATTCTAGAACATTCTTGGAGCTTCTATTTATGTAACATTACATTATCATTACATCATTTGGTAGAATGTTCTAAAATGTTCCATAGCGTGACAATAGAAGGTTCTGGCACAAACATTGCGTGACTAGACATTCTAGAAGTTTCCAGAAATAAATATTTACGTCTGCTCTTCATAACACAGGTACAATCTAGCATGTAATCATTAGGGTAATTAATATTTGACAACTGGTCTGCTTCCACATTATAGTCCCTGCTCACCCACTCCACTGACAAATGCATATTTAACTCTCTACACAGTTTGTAAACTGCCACTGCTTCCTGATGTAACTCCTCTTTGCAGCTTCCAATTGATAAAACAACTTCTGCACTCCTATTGTCAGTTCAGTGAAGTACCTCCTTCCCTCTCACTTCTTCAGAATAAGACTCCAGTACCAAGCTAATGGCCTTCACTTCCTGCAATGTAGAGCTTTTCAAACAATCAGTAGAAGACCAGCAACCCCAGGCCACTGTATCAGAAAACTGCACTGCAAATCCTCCCTAGCCTTCTCCATTATCGTCCGAATAAGACAAGGCTAGGAGACCAGATTGGACACCCACTGAAGTCAAAATTGTCCCTCCAGAACAGCACCTCCAACATACTGTCCTGTGACACTAAAAATGGCTTATCCCAGTAATTAGCCTGGCAGATATCTCTGTAGATGCCTCGTGTCCAAAGATGAACTACTGGACAAAGGGCAAGTCCCATAGAAAGTAGAGATCCTGACAAAGGAGAAAGGCATCTAGCTGAAACTATAAAGTGTCTGTCTATGATTTTGTCTATCAGCTGCTTAAGGGCTTCCGCCCTTCTTGCCAGAGCCTGAGGATTTCCATTTTGTAAACCCACTATAAAACCCAAAAGTTCTTCAAATTGTGAGGGGACCCACTGGCTTTTCTCCTCATTGGCAATGAAACCACTTGAAGCAATATCTTTACAGACCACTGTAGACATCGTCATAGCCTTATTCCTTACCTGATCTGCACCTGCCCCATCATCCAAGTATATAAATATTTGGAAGTCTTTACTCCTCCAGTGCTTGACAAGTGTTCCTTGAATCTCAGCAAAGAGATAAGAACCCACGGACAAACCAAATGGGAGAAGCGTAAACTGAAAACCAAAAAAAATGAAAAAATCTAACCTCGCCTCTCTTTCACAGCAGGTTACTCTGCCTTGGACAAACAAGCCCAGCATTTTGTCTTAGTGATAAATCTTTAAGACGGCACTCTCCATTTTGCAGCCATTATTGTTTTTGCAGTAGGAAGTGAGCTTGTTAAAAAGAAAGCTGTAAAGCATCCAATCCTTTTGCATTGCTAAAACAACTCTCACACATCGGAAAATCGCCCTATGATGCATTGCAAACCCTTGACCATTGAGTATGTCATTTATGCCTGCAGATGGCGTCTCTTCTATTTGTTTTTTTACGTTCTGATGACTAAAAATTCGCATTTGGCACAGGGACCCAAACATTATATCAGCAGTAAAAATAAATGTGCTGTTATGGTACCTGGGTTCCTGTGTCTTTCTGAGTTGTTTAGAAGGGATTTGAATGAAGTGAAGGCAGTTTATGTTTCCAAATATTATCTCGCCTGCCACTTTGTAATTAAGACACTCCGGTTACATCTCAAGTTTCGTTTAACGTTGTTAACTATTAACTCTCATTGGGGGGGGGGGGGGGGGGAGAGAGAAGGAGAAAAGAGACAAGGGATGAAACTAAAATGAGGCCAGTTTTATTTTGGTACCTAATTCTCTTGTTACAGAACAAAATTGGTCAGAATTTCACATCTTGATTGATAAAGCAGTTAATATTCAGGTGAAGTTGGATTTGTTTGCTTGGGCGTCTTTTTTTCATCTCATTTTTGAGTTGTATTTAGACACGGCTTTTCGTCTGATCTGTGAATACACTTGACTGGACCGGAAGTGCTTATAAAATTTGTTAGCATGTACTTGGTCAAAGCAGTGCTATTGTTCTCTTGACAGACTCTTTTGTTAATGTTTGACAGTCGTGTGCATCACAAACATAAAACAGAACACGACACGCAGACTTTCTGGTCAGTCTTGGGAGATAAATAAATGGCGTCCGTTCCTAGTATTAAAAACTGCGTTGAACCAAAATTCAAATTTTGAATAAACCAAGTTTTGATGACTAACTAGAAACATCTTCACTGAACCACAGCCTGGAGATGGGAAAACATAGGTATTCTCTAGCTAAAATATATAATTTATGTTGTCTTCAAAAGTTTGTTTTTTAACCAGTAAAATACCAAGCTTAAAAAAATGAAAATAGAAAAAATACAGAATATCAGTTGGCTCACCAGTAAACAACGTTGAAATTGCCGGGTATTGTTGATGAAAGATTTGTGCTTGGCGTGAAAATTGCCGAGGGAAATTGAAGTCAAAGGTTACCATCTATCATCTCATGTTTGCTTGCACATATCCACGTAAGGAACCATGCAGGCTGGTCCACTCAACTGTAGTCACAGACTAGACGAAAGCTCTTGATAAATTTCATCCCTTGTCTCTTTTGTCTTTTAAAGCGTGGTCGTTATGAAACCTGAGAATCTCTCCCCCTCGGTGAGAGTTAATAGTTAACGATGATAATTGAAACTTGGGACATAATCGGAGCGTCATAATTACAAAGTGGCAGACGTGATAATGTTTGGAATTAAATCCCTTCTAAACGACTCAAAAGGACACAGGAACACAGGTAAATAACAGCACATTTATTCTTACTGCTGATATAGTGTTTGGGTACCCTGTGCATTTGGCAACTATTTTTTTACCACTTGGTCAAAATAGATTTAATTTGTTTTGAGCCCTGGTTTAACCCATGTAATGATTTTATTGCTTGATTCTCACTCCTTTAAGATGATAATACCAAGCTTTAATTTAGTCTTATAATTGGAAAAAGTGAGATTTAGAAACGCTTTAAATTATTTTTTTTTACATTTCTGTTTCACACAAACATGTGTCTCAAGGATTTGTTTAACTTCCATGCTACTCTGTAAAGCAAGATAACACAGTGGCTAATATAAATAATTGTTTCCTTGACTAGTTTTCATTAAATTAATGCCACCTAAGAAAATCAATGATATTATGCCACTGACAGGTCTGAATGCTGAAAATAGCATTTCCTAGCTTCTATATTGTAGATTTCAAAATTTTCTGGGGGAAAGAGGGCATGCCCCAAGACCTCATAGGATGAGGAGCCTGCTGGCCTCTAACTTGTTACATCCATCTACTCTTCCCATGGCACATGCCTACTTCAAGACATTTTGAAACCCCTGCCCAGGCCCCAGTGCCGTGTGAGAGAAGCATTTTTCACTTACACTGTAATTCATTTCACTCAGCTAGTGAAAAATTACTCTTCCAAATAAAAACACCCTCTCTTTTGTTTTACAAGATTTGTATCAGTTTGGCTTGCTTCATAGGTATAGTCAACAGCGTCTTTGAAGTTTGTAGGTCGGTGAACATTTTATCCTTAGGTGAACAAACCAGTGGCACTTGGCTTTTCATTGTAATGACAGGTTTTTGACAACAGTAAACAGTTTTGTGCTCAAGTGCGACTTGCCCTAATTTGAATACCTGTCTATTATATGGATATGTTACTTTGTCCATGGAAAATTCGAAATGTATTAAGTATGAAAAGACCCTCAATAAACAGGGGTTTCTATAAGGGCTGGGCACTGGGCAAATTAGTCCTGAAGATAAGCATAAAGTTGTTCAAATCGGTGATACAAGTACTAAATTTTATTTACTTGATCCTCTTCAGGCAAATAATGATATAAGATAAGGATCTACGAAGGAACCTGTTCACTTTTTATTGGCTGATGAAAAGTTTCCATATGTTTTATATAAACCACAGGGTCCCAATTCATCAAAAAAGCCATTTGAGCAATAGTGTCCTACGGCTTTTTGGAGGTAACATTTTTATACCATAATCTCAGAAAATGTCCTATGTAATTAAATGTTTTGAACTTTCAAAATGTTACTTATTCAAAAAAAGACATGAAAGTAAGTGTCCTGTGGCATTTTTGAGGTACTGTGTTATACCATTTTCACTCTTGATAGCAATTGCCCTTGCAGGAGCACAGTGCAGTGCAGGCAGGTTTTCCTTGGTGCATTTGCAGAGTCCCTGACATGCACTCTTGCAACCACAATTTTGGTGAGCTTGTTGCATGCTTTTGATGGTTCAGGGAGAGTAGATCAGGTTAGTATCCAACCAACTGAAGAGAGATGCCATCCCCAGTCTGCTGCACTTGGAAGTTCCTGGATACAGGGTTCGTACAGGTCCTGGAAAACCTGGAAAGTCCTGGAGTTTTGTTGTGGCATTTTCCTGGACTGGAAAGTCCTGGAAAAAGGCTGCTGGTCCTGGAAAGTTCTGGAAATCTGTTAAACTCAAGTAAAAAATATGAAATGTATGGCAGACAGTAAGGAGAATTAACATTGAGATCTTGGGAGTGAAAGGGTTAATGTGAATTTTAGAGTCCTGGAAAAATCAATCTGAGTCCTGGAAAAGTCCTGGGAATTTGTTTCTGAAAAAGGGTACGACCCCTGTGGATAGGATCTAGTACCTCCAGACATGACCGGCTTGAAATGCTGCTCACTTGACATGTTATTCCAGGGCCGCTTGTGTTGGCAGAATACTCTCTGTGCTTCTGGTGTCTTCAGAAAACATGGCTATGCATTATAACAACAAAGCCTTCCAGCACTCAGAATTGCTCCTCAGAGAGCATTTGTCTGTGGTGATGATAGAGTTTGAAGAACTTCAGTTGCCTCAGGATAGGACGTCCATGTTTGAAATGTGGTCTTAGCCTTTCCAGAGAAATATTACACTGTGTCGCATCCGGTAAGTGCATGTAAGAACGGTAGCCCTTCACATTTCTGTGTGGTAAGAGAGCCGGCTATCTTGTGGATTGGGAGGTAGGGCAAATGCTTGCCAATGCCAAAGGCAACCCACAGCTCCTCTACTTCCAACTTCTTTGCAAATGCGATTGCCAAGATAACCACATCTGTATCAAAGTTTGTATGACGATTTTCTTCATAGACCCTTTTCATAAATGGCTGCCAATTTAAAATTCTTTTATATGCATTTAAATTAGCCTCACTAAACTCGTTTAGGAGTAAAAATTCTTTTGAATTAGCAACTCAAAAATTGGCAGCCATTTATGAAAACGGTCTATACCATTCACAGAGGCATGCTTTGCATGGATGAAGATACAGGTATCTGCCTCCTCATGGTTACAATGTGCCAGGCCTGCCTTGACCATTGTGGTGGAACAGGTTGCGTCCACATCAGCCTTGCTTATTACTTCAACATTGGCAATGTGGAGGGATTGAACGCTTGCTACGAGATGCTGAAATAATTCCTTCTTGTTGTCATCCAGCCTCAGAAATGACTTCCAGTTTAAAGGAATTTCTGCATTGTTGCACACATGTCTGCTGGTTCCTGTGCCTCTGGTGTCATGAGTGCCTTTCTTTATTCCTGTCCACAAAGAAACAAAATTTACACGTTTTTTAGTTAAAATTGTTGATATATGCCTCTGATAATTTGGTTCACATTGTCCTTCAATTAGGGACTTTTCATGCACATTATACAAACCACAAGAACTTAGGAGACTTTGTAGGCGCTACACAAAGTATGCAAGGAAACTGTTGTCCGTATCACTGCAGACCTTCGTTAAATGTACGCATCAAACTGAGTCATTGAACCACTGATGTTTTGACTTCACAGATGGATTTAAACATTCTGAATTGAACCATTTTGCCTTGTAAACTTAAATACATCACAAGAAATCAACAAGGGAAAGACAAATTATTGTGAGACTGTTTTCATCCGTAACTTAAATCTCAAACAGGAGGTTGCCAGGCAGAGCGACATGGTATGTTTTTCTTGTCGCCCGAAGATGGAGGCCAGTCACCTGAGGCAACTGGGCATAGTTAAAGCAGAACCTTGAGCTATCTGAGCAGCTCAAGTGAACTTGAGTACATTTTTGCCAAATCTGGGAACTAAAAATCTATTGGCCTTGGAGCCTGTTCTATAAACATAACAAGTTCCGCTAAAGTGATAGCCTCCAAAGAAGAAGATTGAAGATTCATTATCTTCTTGCTCTTTCGAGGGTCTCTGACTCGATTATAAAGAGCAGCTGGTGAGGCATGCATCCAGGCCACCATATCACCAGCTGCCAACTTTGATAACAGCTTATGGTCTTGAAGCTTTGTGGCAGCTGCTGTTATGTTGCTGTTAACAGCAAATGTTGCTGACAATTGAAATAGCAAAATAACGAATTTTGATTTTAAATCCTATCAGAAATAAATGTTATTCTGAAATTTATGCATTATTGCAGCAACTCACAATTGTTTACAATTAATTATGCCTTTGTGAACAACCGGAATGTTTGGATCATTCACTGATTACTATATGAAGTAGAATCCAGTCATTATTCTTTGGTGATATGTTTTCATGAAAACTGCAAAATCAGCTACTATGGGGTTTTTGTGGGATTATGCAATATTATTGCATAATCACACATAGTCATCTGCTATGTTGAAGGTTTGAGGATTTTATGAAACCTGAGATTCTCTCCCCCGATAAGAGGTAATAGTTAATGAAAATAGTGAAAAGTCAAGACATAATCAGATCGTTGCATTTACAAAGCAGCAGAAAAAAAATGCCTTTGCCTCTAGTCAAATCCCTTCTAAATGGCTCAAGCAGACCCAGGAACATAGGTACATTTTTTTTTACATGTATGTAAATGATTATGTTATTGCTGATACAGTGTCCAGGTCCCCTGTGCTTCGGGTGAGCAAGAATTTCACAATTGCAAATTGAAAGGGAGCTTTAAAATTGCCTATAGGCCAAAATTTAAGCTTATTCTTTTGTTTTGAAAGCTGTGATGCGGTGAATAAAATCTCAGCTTGCAGTGTTGCAGTGATCTCAAACCCCTCAGTGCGCGATGTTTCTGTTTTTCATGCTTCAGTGTTCGGTGAAATAAAGTTATTTGCATTGCTGTGTTTAGATGTTTGACCTTTCTCAGACCTAAATTTAGTATGCTAGCTTTGTTAATCTGTGCTAATTTATTACAAGCACGTATCTAACAAAATACAGACCAACACTGTGTAGACATATCTGCAATATGCTTAGCTGCCAATCCGAATTTGTTTTCATTGCATAACTTGACAAGTAACTTTACCTCTGCCACAATGCACCAGAACTCTGCCTTTGAGAGTCACGTGGGAACCCTGAGTGAGGACAGAGAGGCTAAGGGTAGATCTGCACTGAGGAGATCAGTGCAGATCTACCCTTTGTCTGTGGCAAATCCAAAAGAATTAGTCTGACTTGACAAAAATTATTTGCCCTGGCACATCTGCATTGTTTGTTTACAGCCTGTCAAATTACTTATCCTTTGCTTTCAATCAACTCATAGGTCAATGAGCATCATTCTGCTCTTCTTTGGTCCATTTCCTGTAGGATTTCCCTTTCTCTTCCAATGGCACTCGTCTCGACTTCTTGAGGTGCTGAAAAAGATAAGTCCTGAGTTGGCTGCCTAAGAACAAGAAAATAAACGTGGGGACCACTAGAAACATGGCCTCTCTGATCTTTTGAACGCTGGGATTTTATGCATTGATTTAGAATTTGCAGCCAATTCGATTTAATCTTCGTTTATGACAGGTTTAACTGGTTTAAGCACACGGGACCCAAATGCTGTATCAGTAATAACATAATCATGTACATTCATGTAAAATAAATATACTGTTATTTTGTTACCTGTGTTCTTGTGTCTTTTTGATCCGTTTGGAACACAGGCAGCCCAAGCTCAAGATGTGAGGAATTATTTATTTTTTTTGTTGTCTTTATGTGAACATTCAGTGAAAACAGGACATACAGCCAACATCTACTACTATTACCAGGTACATGACGACTGAGTTTGATTATGTGAAACGTGACTTTCACCTCGCAGCATAATATTATCTCCTCTGAGCTTTATTATCTAGCTCTCTGCACGCACTGCAGGCCTATGATGAGGGAGCATCATAGGCCTGCAGTGCGTGCAGAGAGCTAGATAATAAAGCTCTGAGGAGATAATAATTATTATAGAGTTGTTGTGTTACAACAGTTTGAATTAATAAAGGTTTAAATGGGGAAAAACGGTAATCGACATTATAGCTGAAATTGTGATATTTTTACAATAAAATTGACTTACCTCAATGCCTTGTTGTCTTTTCTATTTTCATCTTGCTTCTGAGCTCGCTTCCAAAGCCTTTTAAGTGAGTTATCAGTTTTCGGTTTTCCTCTCCTAAGAAGCGATAACCTCCATATGCTGCAAGGTGAAAGTCATGTTTCGCATAATCAAACTCAGTCGTTATGTAATAGTAGCAGACATCAGCTGTATGTCATGTTTTCACTGAATGCTGGCAAAAAGATTGACAAAAATAACTCCTCGTATCGTGAGCTTGGTTCGCCTGTGTTGAGAAGCGATTTGAATAGAAGCAAAGGGGGTTCATCTTGTTTGCTGCGTTGTAAATATGATGCTCCGATTACGTCTCATCTTGAAATGTAAACTGCTTTAGCCTACATAGCAAGTGTTCCTGTACGAAGAGCTTTTCCGCATTCTGACTGAGCATAAATTGGAGCGAGAGCAAAAAATTGATGAAGCGGGAGATGGTCAATTATTTGCTCTCTCTCCAATTTACCTGTGGCCAAAATGCAGAAAAGCTATTCGTACAGGTCTGGAATGCTTTCTACGCAGGCCACCTATGCTTCTAGTCAAATCCCTTCGAAACGGCTCAAAAAGACCCAGGAACACAGGGAAATAACTACATTTATTTACATTTAGGTATCATGGTAGGTGGATTGACAGTGGAAAACGCTATTACGCTGGCGCTTTGAAAGAAAACCCCATCAACCTATTCATTTTCTGAAAGCTTAATATATAAGATACAATCATATCTTTGAAATTTTCTTAAAAGTTATTTTGCAGTCGCGTTGATATTAAAAGAAATACCCAGAAACACTGCTTCGCTTAAACTGGTTTGCCTCCACATGTGAATTATCGGAGTGGTGCAATTAACATCGGAAGTGTTTTCTCACACATCGCCCTCAAAAAGGGTGTTGGCAATTTTCTAGATGTGGTTTGTTTTTTTCTACAACCTCCTTAAGTTTTATGTTTTCAATGCGGACGTTTCCTTCTACTAAAGAGGCGATAACTTTGAAACTGGAAGCGAAATTAAACAAAGCCCGACACCCTTTTTCGAAGGAGGTATCCTGGAACATACCTGCTGATATTCAGCCAATTCTGTTGGAAGACGCACGTAAACGATCTAAAAATGTTTATCCTTATATCAGTTTTATTTTCTTGAGAAGAATACTAAAAACCTCTTATGAGGTTGGTATGATTAGGTGTTAAAAATCCCCTCAACACTGACAGATGTCAGCATGAGTCAGTTTACCACAACAATGGCTTATGAAAACTTGAAATAAACAGATGTCTACAATTCTGGCATGCAAACCCATCCCAGTGAAATTGTCTGAGAAGCGAAAAACTACCAAGAGCTTTATACGGGTTTGTATTTAAACTGCCATGATTTCTTTTACTTAGAAGATTTTATCAGCAGCATCGGTATTATGTTGCTCAAGTTTAGGCTTCCTCATTCTCCTGACATTTTTTTAAACCATGCCTCATGAAGCCAAAACAAGAAATCTTGAGGTCTACATCTGCGCTTGACTCTCTCATGGAAGTTTCAGAATCATGTCCGTTCTCCAGCAATTTCATGCAACGAGCACTTATAGTTTGTCCTTCAGCTTCATTGGTGAGACTACTGTTCTCAAGTTCCTTCAACCATTCTTCTTGGTTACAGTGCGACTCAAGGTCACTTAGAGCCAAAGATCTTGTTCGACACTAAACCTGTGGGTTCCACCAGATCTTTGCCTCTTCAACTTCTTTGAAGATGAAAAATGGACAAGAAGTTTTCTTGCATTTTCGTCCTGATGCTTGCAATGAAACAACCAGATCGAGAACAGCTTGTGTGCAAAAATGAAATATCACATCGCTATTTGCTTTACACGTTACAAATGGCTGTAAATTTTATTTAGAGGTGTCAATGAGAAGGGGTTAATAAGATTCAAAAACAGTTTTTCTCTTTATCTTAAAAAGTAAAAAGCTTTTTACCCATTTGTTTTGCAAAATAGTTATCTCAGTCTTCTCAATAGACCAATTTTGATATATTAAAAATCAGTCTAAAACAATAGACCCTAGTGCGAGGCTCTGGGAAATAACTACAGAGTTTGTGGGGTTTGTTCGACAGAGCCTCGTGCTGAGGTGTATTGTTTTAGGCTGAATTTTAATATGTCGAAATTTAGCTATTTGAACAGCAAAAAAAAGATTTTTTGCATTTTTTGTAAAAATTCACCTACCATGATACCCTAATGTAAATGATTACGTTATTTCTGAAACAATGTTTGGATACCTTCGGGGTGTCCTTTGGGAGAAAATTCGTACACGCACCAGTTTCACTGCAACCCTAACCAACTATATACCAGGAGAAAGCTTAACAAAGAAAGTTTACAATGAAAATGCAATATACTGTGCCTTTCAATAACATTTCAAGGGACAAATGCATTTTTTGATACAGTCAACCAAATGTTGGGCGGCTCCCAGCTTCCGACTTCTGCCGAGCACTGTTTCGTTGTCTGAACTGTGCTCAACGATTTGCTTACCGTGCGCTTGGCAGTAGCCAGAAGCTGTGAAGACCTGTCGAACATTTGATTGACGGTAGCGAAAAGAGCATTTGTCGGTTAAGCTTTGAATTTTAGAGTCCACCTGTTATTGAAAGGTGCAGTAAGCAAGGTTTTATTTTAGGAATGTCTGGAGCCAGTAAGGTGTGAAATGAACGAGGGTTCTATTGAATTTATTGGTTATCAGATGCTGCAAGATGAGCAAAATAGCTGCACAGTCTTATTCACAAGGCATCAATCAACAAAAGTGTGTCAGGCTTTCTCGATATTCTGATTGGTTGTTTAGATATTCGCATGTAAAGTTGGAGTTGCTGTAGCTAAAAATATGCAAGATGTGTTGCGTAAATGGACACCACAGGAAAAACATGTTAAATATCAAAATTTCCCGACACACCTTCATTTGTCATCATCCCTGGATTGTTTTGGCAAAATTTCATGAAAGTCTGTCAATCCTCCACACCCTATAAATTCAATCAAGTAAACAGTATTCTGCAATAAATTTCCCACTTAAAAGTTGTAACAACTTGTCTATGTTGATACCAAAAAATATATATTACATAATTCACCTGTTTCCACACCTTTATCTTTCCAGTGATTGCCTTCTCACTTGTAGCAGTTCAACTCCCAAGTAGTATATAGGGGATTAACCAAATACCGTTTTGCAGAGGGAGCTTTATTTCACCTTATCGCAGCCCCCACCATCAAGTCTGGCCCTCACATGCTCGGGCCGGTTGAGCCTGGGGGCTGCGAAACGGTGAAATAAAGCTCCCTCTTTGAAACAGTATTTGGTTAATCCCCTATATACTACTTACAACAACAGGGACACCAATTGGAAACAAGCGAGCCCGTTCTTATACCGCCTGAGCCGGGATGACTCGAGTGCCAAACAAGTGCGGGTGGCTGATGCAGGGCCGGAAAGAAAGCTGCGGGCTTACCAAGGGCATTCAACACTTCCCTCCAGAGCTTCGTGAGATGATTCTCAAGGAGTTCATCGCGAAAAAAATAAAGGAAAAAAAGGAAATGGGGTGGGGCAGGGTCCACGAGAATATCTTAAAACTACCATTCTGCGAATTCAAGCAGCAAATTGTGCGAATGGTAATTTGCTTCAAATATCCAAACTGTTATTTCGAGGGTTGCTGTTTCCCCTGTTTTGAAAATGAGGGAACTGTTCATAATGCCTCGGTTAGGCCGCCGAAGGATCCAGAACATCTCATAGAAGCCGACCACGATTACAAAAATTTTTTGGAAATATGTTTGTGGAATGGTTACGATTGGCACGAGTGGTTCCTTTTTGGCGGGGAGCATTATTATTAAAAAACCTCATCCGCCTCAACCATCGCAGCGACGACTTCACGCGTAATCGCGAGCCTCTTTTTGCCACTCAGGTGTAAAATACTCATGAGCCAGAAATGCGACCAAGTGGAAGCAGACAATCATGTTCTTATTACATGTAAATGAAACCGTCTGTTTCTAAAAGTCAGTTCGAAGCGGGAGGGTTTGTGATTTTTTTTATCATTTCGGCTTCAACTCTGCTGTGGATGTCTTCCTCCATTTTCTTGACGTCAACATCAGGAAGCTTTCTCATTGATGGTTGGCAAAGCATCCTTGCTCGGACCTGATCTTTCAGAAAGTTATACTGCTGAAACTCTGAAAGGATGGTGTCAAACTCGTGGGAAGACACCTCGTTGTTGTTCAAAGCATTTGAGAGAAGTCTGTTGATGGTGTCTCGCTTGGCAACGGCGAGCGTGGTGATCTCTTGATGCTTTATTTTCGAGTCGAGCTTTTTGCTGGCGATAATCAGCCCTGATGAAACGAGAGTGAAGCAGCCACCAGCGCCGCCAAGAGGAACTGCTGCCCGCAGGCCAACCACAGACAGAGCGGAGCCAAAACTCGCGCTGGAAAACGCTGCCGAGAGAACGCTGGAGCCGGTGGCACCCTAATTAACAAACTTTCTCGCGCGTGTGTATTTTTTAGCAACGAGGCGATAGTGGTGGACCTCACCGCCCAAAGTGTTGGAAATCTCGTTGACCTTCTGCAAGTGCAAATTTTGAGAAGGCTCCACCACCAGATATAGAGGGTTGGCAGGCGGCGTGCCTGGAGGCAACAGATTCGCCGAAGACATTGTGTATATAGAAATTTAATTTAACTCTAATTCAAAAAGAAGAGGGAAGCCCTTGAAATCAAAGAGTTCGCCGTTTTCATCTTTCACACTTATGGTGATACTATTTATGAACTTGCCTGTGGAGCAGTCTCGCAAAACCTGTTGTGCAGAAGGCTGGTAGCTTACCTTTTCATAAGGCTTCCCTTTCACATCCAACGAGGCCAAGACATCTGACCTTTTGCCATTGAACAGATTCTGTTCTGTGTTGAGCAAATTACAATGAATAAAATATGTCGTTGGAGCTGCCAGCCTTTTTACGAAGTTATAAGATTCAACTTTCGTCCAATACCAAACAAATCGGCTAAATCGCGATCAAGTTCGATTGGTTTTGCCCCCAAATTTCTGATTACAAGCTGGCCAACAGGTTGATTTATTTCTGTTTCCAACTGTTTATAGTCATTTGTCGAACAGACCGTCTATTTCTTTTGCCATGCTTTCTAAACTATAATGCCCTGGGATTATTTTACTAACTGACAAAGCTCTATCTTTGTTTTTGTCTCCCAAGGTGGCTGAACCTTCTTTTTTTAAAGTGTCCCAGCTGTTGTACAAACTGCAAGAAATGAGTTTCATGGAATCAACTCTCGGTATTGGCTTTTCAAAATGGATAGTCTTGCCGTTCTGTTGTGCGACAGTAGTGAGAACAACCATTTTATATTCAACAAATAAAATTGTGTTCAAATAATATGGAGAATATGTGGAAAGATATCCGCCAAGATCCCGGGTTCGATGATCCCAACTTTTTAAAAAGAGAAGATGCTGCGAAGGAAAAGGCGTGGACAAACTTTTTAAACCGCTTTCCAAAAGCGGACAAAAGCAGGTTCATTTCACAAGCAATGATCGACGAGAAAGAAACATAACCGCAGAGGTGTTTTTCAAAGAAAGCGAAGGCTTGTTTCAAAGCGTCTTCGGCTCAGACAGAAAATACTGGAGTGTGGAAATGAAACGCGCTAGGTTTGGGAGACAGCGGGGGTTTTCCTTACCAGCTTGCGCCGCTTGGTTCAAAAGTTTCTTTGTCCATTCCTGCGGTACCTTTCGACGGGAAAGCGCCAAGCTTGAAAAAAATATTCAACGACGCAATCCAAATCTATGTCACGCCTGATCAGTATTTCACGACAAAATTCAGAGAAACATTTCAAGAAACCAAACTCAGGCACACTTCTGCAGCCGAATCAAAACACTGGTTAGAAGGGCCTGACATGAAATATTGGCCGCAACAGCTAAACTTCGCGGTTTTCTGCGCGACACAGGGGTGCGGAGTTTCTCGCAAAATCTTTGACAGCGGGATGAATCTCCCCCCGCAGATAAGAGCTTTCTACAAATTCCACGTGTATTTCACGGTCAGGCACATTTTGTACCAGCTAGGAGGTATTCAGAGCGTGAGCGCTTTACCCGGAGATCCGCCTTTCAACTAATTCAACAATCATTACGACGTCGCTTCATACAAAAGGCTATGCAACGAGTTCGGTATAGATCCGTCAAGCGATTTCCGCTACACCCACGGGGCAAACCACGATCTGGGAAGCGTTTACGTCTATGCGAGCGGCGTATCAAAAACTGACTACCTATATCCGGAATTGAACAAATGCAGCGATGAAGGCGGCAAAGTGATAAAAGGGGACTTGATTTAATACATCGAGCCGGGGGCCGCTTCTGATACCCAATCGGACTGGTTCGCCCCAAATACAGCATCAGGTTTGACGCAGGCGGGCTTGGCACGAATAAATCAGTCGATCGAGGCTTTTGTTTATTGCATCTTGGGCACGCAAGTCAATGTCCGCAGCAGCATTCTTGGTTCTGGCAGCCAAGCAAGAGAAGCCCAGAGCGAGTTCCTGGTACAGATGGAAGACGCTATCAGACAGCCCGACTTGGCCAAGAGCGTGCAAAGGTACCATCTCGTGGTGGACCAAGCAAAGGTCAGGCTCAATCTCACTGTAGCCCCCCTGGCCTGGCTCATGCCCGCACAAATGATAATCAACACCGCAAGCACAATCGGTTACAACAACAAGCTGAAACGGCGGTATCTGGGATGAAACTGGGGGTCAACAACGAGGTAAACCCAGACACAAAAAAATCTGCCCTCAAACTCATGGCAGGCGGCCCGTCAAATATTAACCCTCCCAACAGCCACCCGTCCAACCCGATACACAAAGCCGCAACAGCTGAATCAAGGAAACCATCTTCAGCTGAAACTCAGCAAGCACATCCGACGGTGGAAAAAATTAAGCCCACAGCTCCAGATAAAACACCGCAACAGAAAATTAACAAAACAGCGGTAATTGTCAGTGTAGTTGGATTATCGGCGTTGCTGTTCATGGCTTGGCGGTAAAGTTAACGCTACTTTTTAAAATATTGTTTGAACAAAAAGGCCACCGTGGCAAGAATGAGCAGCCAGGTGTGCTCGGCCAGAAACCCGACGACTTGGCTGATGGCTTTTAACAGGAAGCTCACAATCGAGCCAATCAGCCCGGGCAGCAGAGAACCAAGTTTCGCGGCAACATCTTTGAGGCCATTTCCCAAAGCTTTGCCGCTGGCTTTCAAACCTCTGGTGAGGGCCCTGATGACAGCTCTGATTGTGGTACCGGCGGCGATAAGAATAGCGGTCAAGGTCACGCCATGTTTTTTGAAGATATCTTTTACCCTTTCCAAGAGAGGCCGCCCCCTTTCCCTTTCCGTGATCTGAGTTTGCAAACGCGCGATCTCCTCGTTTCTTTCTGCCACTCTGTCTTCTGCGGCTTCTTTTTCGGAGGGCGAGGCATTCTCATCTTGGATGATCACCTGGTCTTCCTCGTTTTGGCACTGCAGCTCGCTTTCCTGCTCTTTCAGGGCGTCAAACGGTTTTGTTTGGTTGTACCTTTCTTCCGTGGCGTTCGATTCGCTTTCTTTTGCTGTGAGGCTGGCCCTGAGTTTGTCAACCTTGGCTTGTTCCTTTTCTCTGTTTTTTGCTTTTTTTGTTAGCAAGTCCAATTCTTTTTTCTTGTTTTCAAGATCGGTTTGATAGTTCTTTTTCAGTTCTTTGAGCCTACGCAGCTCTGCTTCACTTTCAAGGTTCGAACCTTGTTCATCCTGAATGGCATCAATCTTAGCGTCAGTTTGCTCGATTTTACGTCTCAGGGCTTCCACTTCTTTCTTTTCTTCTTCTCTTTTCGAGGAGTGTTTCCGCCTGTTGTAGTTGGTTTTCAGCTTCTGCCAGTCTTTGTTTCATTTCTCTGATAGTATCCCGGTCTTCTACAATGATGACTTCAGCTTTACGCCCCAGAGCTGTTTCTTTCATTTTTATGAAAGATTTTTGAAGAGTCACGCCATCTTTCTGGAAAAGTCTGTACTCTTTTTTTCCTGGCTTTACAACATGCGAAGTTAGATTCCCTTTTTCTTTACCCAATTTGATTGGACCTAATTTTGGTCTGTTTGCATTCGGGTATGCTTTTTTGATATTTTCCCAGCCTTCTTCAATCATGTCAGTTTCTTCATCAGGATGTATAAAATCCCCGAGCAAAGGGATTTCTTCCTGATAAGAAGTGTCAGGTAGGCCGGACTTCTCATGAGGAAAAGTACTCATTTCCGTTTGTTCACCCCTGTGGTAGGGGTCGCCAGGTTGGTAGGGAGTGGACGCCGCTCCTGGCTGGAAAGGATGGGTTGTGTCAACCTCTTGTTCGCCATCATCAGAGTCGTGGTCAAGCCGATTGTCAGCCTTCCGCCATAGCGATATATTTCAAGCCTGTTGTTTTTTAAATTAAAAAATTATGGTCGGTGTTTTATACACAATGACAGAGGTGCTGGAGAACCTTCGCCCAACATACAGCGAAAAGACCGTACACGCCATGAAGGCCGAGCGTGCGGTCAAACGAATCACCTTTAACCCCTCTGAAGCCAACCCCGGCAATAAGCTGTACGCTTACGTGCCCAAGCTGAACGAGAACGAGGTTCTGGTGCCAGGCTCACTAGCGCTTGTCTTTGACATTGACCTTTCTGGAGGGAACGCCAACAACTTCCTTGTCAAGAACGTCACGCAGGCGCTCATTGACAGGCTGGTTGTGAAGTTTGTGGGAACAACCCTGCAAGACAGGGTTGGGTACGACATCTACAAAACTTTTGAAGACCTTTTTCTTTCGCAGGAAGAGCGAGACAACAGGATTCTCGAAGGGATTAAGAGTGAGGATCTGTTCAAGATCCGCTCAGACGTGGGAGACAAGAAAACCTCGGGCATCGACGCTGAAAACAAGCTGAACGAGGTTTACAGAAAAAAGTACAGGATCAGGCTGGACCATCAGATCTTAACCGACCACGGCGTTTTCTACCCCCAGGCCCTTTACAACAACCTCATGTTCGAAGTGCAACTTGCCGAAGCAAAACACATGGTCAGAGGAGACTCCGAGCTGAAATACAAGCTGACCAACATCCAGCTCGAGTACAAAATGATCTGCAGCAAGACTGGCAGATGAGACGCGGAGCGTTTACTCTAGCGGCAAAGAGTTCCTTTATGACCACGTGATCTATGACAAAGAGGTGGCCTTCAAAAAAGCCATTGACCCAAGGATCACCATCAAAGTCAATGCCCAAGGGTCGCTAAAAGCCCTCCTACTGTTTGTAGAGCCGTATACTGCTGGCAACAGAGATTCAGAAAAATTCATCTTCCCCGATCTGACGAAAGTCAGTGTCTCGGTAAACGGCTCGCCCAACATGCTTTACAATGACGGCATCGAAGGCAAGGACATGTGGGAAGAGGCCCGCAACTTGTTTGTGAAAGAAAAAAATAAAACAGAGCACATGAATATGACAAAGTTTTACATCGACGATAAGTTCGGGCTTGTTATTGATATGCGCTCCATGGTTAACCAAGAAATGCACAGCAGTGGCATGCGGATTGTGAACAGTACGGACGGGGTCCAGCTGGAAATTGAGCGGAAAAAAGAAGGCTCAAGCGACGTGAAATGCCATGTGTTCGTCATCTCCGACTACCAGTTGAACCTTATGGACAGACAGATGGAATCTGTACAGGATTGAATATGAACATGGACCCGACCAAGATACCCTTCAACGCTCTCATCGTGGGGCCGACTAATTCTGGCAAATCGAGGTTCGTGGTGGACCAGCTCTATGGCCTGTTGTGCGGAAAGTTCGACTACATCGTGCTCATCTGCCCGACGTTCACGCACAACAAGACCTACCACTGGATTGGCGAAAACGATCCAAGAATGGATGTAATAGTCTGCGATCAGCACATCATAGAAAAGTGGTTGAAGCTCGTGAGATGGCTTTCTGAGGGTACCAACACGCTCATAATCCTCGATGACTGCGTGACCTCTAAAGACGTGAAAGGGCATACAGGCGAGCTGGTGAATCTCGCCTTTTCTGCCCGACATATGGGCATCAGTGTTTGGGTGCTGACCCAGAAGTTGACTGGCATAACATCTTCCTTCCAGGAGAACGTTGCGGCGATCATCCTCTTTTACACCCCCTCGGCCAGGACCACGAAAGCCATCTTCGATGATTATGCTGGCGAGCTCTCCCCGGATGAGTACAAAGGTCTGGTTTCAAAGCTGAAAGAGCGAAACTTCTCTTATCTTGTGTTCACGCTTCGCCACCCGTATGGGGTAAAGTTATTTGAATAAAAAAATGAAAGTTGTATATAGCCTTGCACAATGGCTGGTGAAGATGCCTCGTTAGCAGAAGTTATGAACCTTCTTCAAACTGAGCTTGAGCCGAGTGGTCCCGCAGGTGGCATTGTTCCAACTGCTGGACCTGACATTCCCGCTCTTCGTGAGCAGCTGGCCGTGCTGGTGTCCACAGGCAAAGCCAAAGAGGGCATCGGAGTGCAGCTAACCCACGAGCAGGTGAAGCGCCTGAGCGACAAAGAGGTCGAGAAATACACCAAACGTTACAAGACGTATGTGGGCTCCAAGACAACAGAAAGCCTGATTGACAGCTTTATTTTTATTGCAACCAAAGTGGTCGGAATGACCGTCAAAATCAAAGACATCGACGCTTATCAGAAAGAGCTCAGAAACGACTACATCTTGAACAAAGAGCTCTCCAATCTGGCCGGCAACCTTGCTTTGAAGTGCGGCCGGTTTCTTGCTGCGGCCAATGTGGTGTTCATAACCACTAAACATGTTGATTTCAGTCCACAGTTGCCGGAGCAGAGCCATCCTTCTCGTGATGAACACGGCTATCCCCTTGAGGGCATTGATGAAGTACCCGGATCAGCAACTTCAGATTAACTGGCCAGCATGCGATAACAACTGCCGAGAGATTGCTGTCAAATTGTTAACAAGTAAACTTTTTTCATTTGCTTATAATACGGTTCGCTTCAGAATGTCAACCGAACAATCCCAGAGCGCACTTGTCGTCACGGCACCTCAGGTTGAGACCCAGGCACCACCCGCCGCCGATATCACACAGCAAGCGACAACTCTGACTGCAACCACGCAACACGTAAAAAATCCAAAGCGTGTGGCCGCCAGAAAAATGGTTGCAAAAGGCACGGGAACAACAGAAAAAAGATGCCGAGGCTGATCACGCGGAAAATAAGGCGAAAGCCGCCACAGGTGCCCCTGAGCCAGCCCCGACTACAAAAGGTGAAAGCCCAAAGAGCGGCAGCCTCAGTGCCAACCAATGGATTGCTATTGGCGGCATAGGTGTTTCACTGCTTGGGATTTATTACAAATGTGAAGAGCTCAAGGCAATGGCCGAGCCCGCGTTCGACAAAATTAAAACGCCGGTCCCCGCGCCTGAGCCCGCAAGTGTTGAGCCAGAACCTGCTCACGTGACACAGCGAAAAGGATTAAGAAAAATGATTTAAACTTTTGAGTGTAAAGTATATCGCGATGTCGAACCCATCCGTTGCGCATCTTCTCATCTCTACAGCCGCAATTGGCGGAATTACGGTGTTGTGGCTCTAATTCACTGCAAATGCTGTCAAAAAGGTGGTGCAACTTGGCAATGAAACGTTTGCTGATAAGGGCGCAGAAGAAAGAAAAAGGCAAAGAGAAATACAAGAAGAAGTAAGAAGAAGACTAGTATGAATACTAAGAAGAAGAGAAGAAGCAGCAGCAAAAGAAGAAGAAGAGGAAGAACAGACAGATTAAATTAACACAGTTTGGAGAAAAGCTTATGAAAATATACTCAGATGGAAGTCTACTGTGTGAAAGACGGGCAAGTGACGCCGAACTTCCGAGCAACAGCAAAAATTGTTGCTACAAAAAGTAACCAGCGACTTCTAAACTTGAAGTGTGCTGTGTGCGGAATCACCAAAACAAAGTTTTTGCCTGGAATTCCCAGAAAGGCAGCCAAATCGAAATAAAGAGCAAGCGGGCAAGACAGATTCATTTTGTTTTAAACTTTCGTTCTTTACTTATATTGAACGCACCATGTCCGACAACAAGCTTGTCAAGACCGTCATTCACGCTGCAGTTCTCACGGGATTAGCCATGGGCATCGGCTGGGCCGCAAAAAAGGTTGTGAAAGAGAATTTCACTTCTGATCCCAGCAGCAGCATGATGAATTACGCGAAGTTCACCGCCGTCATGGCGGGCAGCATTGCGCTCAAAAAGTACCTCGAGGATCAGAAAATCCTCCCCGGCAGCGTTTGAAATAAATTATTTTGTTTTGAAGAAATAAAAGTCCGTTATATTACGTCATGGCAAGTATTGCAAGCGTCAACGTTCACAAGGCTGTTTCGAGATCCGTGAGAAAAGATGGAAAGAGGTACGACGAAGCACTCAAGGAGTTTCTTGAGCTTTTCGAGAATACAGTTCTCAACCACGCCTGGATCGTGGCAAACGTTTATAAAAAAGAAGACGTGGAGTTTTTGCAAGATTGTCAAGTGCGAGCCACCGAGGCGTATCAAAACGCCAAAGAAAAATTTAAGAACCATCTCAATGGCCTTCTCAACTGTATTGCGAACAACTTTGTAATATTCAAGGAAAACAGGAATGAGTTATGATTTGAAAAAAGCTTCCAATAATATATAACTATGGCGAACATCGCGATTATGGTTGGCGGGGCTGTGTCAAACGCCACGGCTTTTATCGGTGGCAATTATCTGGCAAGGGTGCTCGGCGGGGGCGGTAAAGCTGCGCTTGAAGAAAAAAAGTGCCACGACAAAGCTCTCAAAGATTATCAAGCGGCTTACGCTAAATACACGCGCGACTGAATGCAACTTCTTGATTGGATCACGACCAACGCGCAAACAAAGGAGCAGGCCAAGCAGAACTTCACCAACACGGACTACGCCTTCAAACTCTACAACCAGGCGCATCCTGACGAAGAGATGGTACCCCGCAAGGAGCCCAAGTTCTCAGATTTCTATCAGCCAAGCGAGCAGCAGAAAAAGGGTGAACTTGTGTTTGTGGGCGCTGGGGCGCTAGCTCTGGGCTACGCGGCCTTCTGGTTCCTTTAAATTTTCGGCACTCTCTGGGCAGAACATTTTCGTGTTGAAGAAAAAAAGATCATTGTATACCATGGACTCTTTGCAGAAGTCTTGTTACGCTTCCATATTGAAAGCAAACCCAAAAGCAAGTGAACTTTAGGGTTTCGAAAATTTCAAAAATTTCAAAAATTTCAAAGAAACTTGGTGGGGTTTGCAAAAATTATTGGAATTACCTGAGTTAAATCAACTTGATATGAAATGCGCTCCAAAATCAATTGAGTACATTTCGGAAAACCCTGATAAGATTGTCAAAGGCAAAGAAGTTGAGTTCCTCGAAAATTTTATTGCTGACACTTACACGGATTACAATTACGAAACTTACATGGATGAAACGATAAGCTTCTTAAAACAAGCCGTGGAAAAGTTGGAAGAAAAAACAGCTGCAGATTGCTGAGACTTTTGGCTCTTGGTGTGGCTCCTTTAAACCTTTTTACACCTTACTTATATGGACGCCAAACTTGCAAAGATATACTACGGCCCCGGGGGCTACTAGAAAGGAATCGCTGCGATCAAAAAATTAGCCGAGGCCGCCAAGGTACCTGAAGAAAGTGCAAAAAAGTGGCTGATCAGGCAAGCGCTCTGCGAGATATACCTCCCCACGCCGAAGCGAATTCCTCGGCCGAAATTCGACATTCCAAAGCCAAACACAGTCCATCAGCGGACCTTCTTTTTCTGCCGCACGACAAGCTCCCTTGCGGTCGCAAAGTTTTCAAATATGTGCTGACGGTTGTCGACATGGCCAGCCGCTACACCGAGGCCGAACCCCTTACTTTGAAGAATTCTGATGAGGTCGCCCAGGCCTTTCAGAAGATTTACAAGCGCTGAAATGCTGCAGGTTGACCCCGGGCGTGAATTCATGGACACTGTCACAAAAGTGATCGACAACCACAAAACGTATATCCGGCGCGGGCACGTTGACATTCACCGCGACCAGGCCATTGTTGAAAGTTTCAACCACACCCTTGCAGAGCGCTTGTTCGGCCACAAGTACGCCGTGGAAATGCTTCTCCCTAAGGGGCAGCGGTCCACCGCCTGGGTGAAAAGACTTCCTTAAGTTGTTTCGGCTCTGAACAATGAAGTCACAAGCCTTATCGGCAAGAAACCTGCCGTCGCCATCAAAGAAAAATCTGTTTATGCGAGGCGGTCGACACCTTACACGAGGCCTGTTGGAAAAAGCGAAAAAATCCTCCCCTTTCTTGTCCAAGTTCGTTATCTCTACCAGCCCGGTGAGCTTGAAAGTGGCGTGAAAAGAGCCACAGACGCAATCTGGTCTTTGAAATTTTTGGGCATTGAAAGATCTTTTTCCAAACCGGATCAACCCGTTCTCTCCTATCTGCGCGACAGGCCCAAGCACAGCTTCGTGCGTGAAGAACTGCTCGTTGTCCCTCCAAACACTACTCTCCCTCCAGCTGACGTGAACTAGATGTGATATTCGATTGGTTCGGTGTGTATCCCGTCGGGCAGCACCCACTGCTTGTCGTAATAAGCACTCAGCCCCAGCTTCTGCTGCTCATAAGTGACCATCTGCCCATCCCGCATCCTGAAACCTCTGTTGGTCGCCATATCCTTACTGCCTTCCAAAGCTTCCTCGAACTGCTGCCATGTGATCTCGTTCTGCTTCTTTGACATCCCCTTCGTGCTAAACTTCTTTTTTTGCCCTCTCCTTCGTCGACGTAATAACACTTCGAGCAGAGCGCAATCATCCGGCTGCCCTCGCACTCAAGCTTGAAGAGACCTGGGGTGCGGCCGCTCCACTTGTCCCAAGACAGCCACTGATTTTTTTCCGCCTCGAATTCTTGCTTCAGCTCTGGCCGAACGACGTCCTCGAGCCGCTCGCCCGAGATTGCCATGTAGTTGCTATCCCTGTCCATCTGGATCAGCTCGAAATCTCTTCTGTCGACGTACTTGTCAAGAAAGTCGTAGTAGGATTCCAGTATCCGCAGCTTCGCCAGCTGGTAGACAGCGATTCCGATCTGGAACGGCCGCCTGATCGTGATCCGGGGCTTGCGGCTTTCCAGCTCGTAGGCCTCTCCGATCTCGTTGAGGTCTTCAAAATACGTGCTCCACAGCGCTCTGTCAACAACCTTCTCGTCTTTCATGTAGATCATGTTCGTTTGCCTTGCTGCTGTCCGCGTCTCCTGTCTGGCACGCCTCCGTCACCTGCTCCACGTACCAGGGAAAGATCTTGCCCGGCTTGTAGTCGATTGTTCTGGAAACTTTCGTGACAACCGCCCTGTGGTTCACGTACCACAACAGCAGAGGGGGGTACACCCGCAGCCGTTCTGCGGACAGCGCCCCCACAAGCTTTCTCCCGTCTCCACGCTGCCTGCCCGTTCTCGCCAAGTACTCTTTCATGTGTTCCAGCACAGCTTCAGCGGGAACCTGCTTGTTGTAGAAGAAAGGGCACATCTCCTCGAACATTGGCCAGGAACGCTCTGGGATCTCTATGCTGACTTCGGCAAAGCCGAACCACTCCCCAGCTCTCAACTGGTGAATCAGAACTTCAGCCGCTTCCGCTTGGCGGTCATCGTCGTAGTACTTGACCTTCTCCTTCCCGCAAGGCATTTCTCTGAGCATGGTCGAGAGATAGAGAGCGCTGGCGTTGAAAGCGAGAATCTTTTTGCAAAGACGCGGTTGTTTGAACTGGTGCGCCCTTATCCCTGTGACGCCCACTTTGTGGTACCTTCTGAAAACCAGGCTCGGTCCGCCAACAACCGCCCCTTTGAGCATTTCGTAAGCCTCTCTGCCAGGGCTATAAAGGTCTGCGCCACGCTCGATCACCCCACAGAGCAAATAATGAAAACTAATCCCTGGCATGCCCACCAGGTCTTTCAGAATGTCCATTCCCTTTTCGGTTTAAAAGTTTCTCATCTTTTCCAGCACCTCGAGGCTGGGCTCCACATGAAGATTGTTGTAGTAACAGCCAGTCTTTGAAGGTGCACATGCCCTTTTCTTTGAACAGCCGCTGGCACCCCTCCCACTCTTCCCATGTGAGAACGTAGCTGCCCTTCAGCTTTGAATACCAGACCTCGTATTTTGGGAGCCCGCGGTAATCCAGCTTTGCGTAGGTGTCTAACCATTCGTAGGGTAACCACGATTTGACTGTCTTGCATCCGTAAGCTTTCACCCATTTGTCATAGCTGGTGCCCGGTCCCAGATAGTTGATGATGTCGAGGAAATGGGCCCCCCTGGTGAGCAAGAACGTGACTTTGTTCCCCTTTTTCGTGACCCTGATCTTTTCTTCCTCAGCAAGAACGCTGGCAAAGTAGTTTTTGATCAGATTGAGGTCATAGGTGCCCGAGTTGAACCCCAATATTGGTACCTGGTCGCACCATTCGCGAGTTTTTTCCCACTGCTCTTTCGGCAGCAGGTGCACGTCTTCTGGAACGAACTCCGTGTGCACCTGGTCCTGGATCTTTTTCCCGCATCTCTCCAGCTCTTTCATGAACTTTCGGACCAACTCCGTGGGGTCTCTTTTGCAGATGTGGGTGGGCTTTCTTTTGAGGGTGTCGCCGATTGTGACCGAGATCGGGATGTGGGTGTTTTCGATCGTCAATGCTCCTGTTGGCTCTTTTCGGTAGTTTTTGTCGCCATACGACTTGAAATCATAAATTATCGCGTGCGGGTACATTTTCGTTTCCTTCTTTGGGAGTTCCCCCTTCAGATGCCCATCTTCGCAAGACCAGGCCTCGACTACTTCGTAGCCCATCTTTCGCAGAAATGCTATGTGGTTCACAGTGGCTTGGTACAGTTCTTCGGCTGTTTTGCTGCCATTCAGAATTATTTGTTCTCGATAGCGTGGGTAACATTTACGGCATCCGTGGTAGGGGCAGCCGTGGTATTGGAACACTGTCCTCGTTTTGTGGTTGTACCCGTTAACAGGAGAGGCCTTCATTTTTCCATTTCCCCTCTTTAGCCATCTCTCACCCCCATGCCCACGCATTGCGTGGTGGATGTGGATTCTCCAGTGCTTCGCTTCTCGCTCCAGTCACAACACCGCTTGAACGGATGGTGAGCCCTTCGGGGAGTACATCACTTTCTTGAAGGCCGTCAGTGGCGCTTCCACTTTTGTCCCAGGGCAATAGATTACTGTTTCCCTTGCAGGTTTGATGGTGGCGTTGCAGATGACAAGATTGTGTGAATCTCTGCCAGCAATGGCTGCATGAATAGGTTTTCGCCAGCTTTGTGATGTCTTTTATCAAGAAAGCGTGGCCTTCGTAGACACCTATCGTCAAAATCTTTTTGAGTTTGGGGTTCGAGTTTATTCTGAGATGCCATGCCACTTCACCGTCTAGAAGACACTCCGGCTCGTAGACATGTATTCCGAGCCAAGATGAGACTGGCGAGCCCTCGTTCAGATGGGCTTCCACCTTGTCCAACTCATCTAGAGACATTTTTCTGAAGTTTGGTGGAATAGCATCAAGTTTGTAGAAACTCTGGGCCAGTCTTCGGGCTTTTTTTGTGCAACGATCTGTGCGCGCCCCTCGGTGCACAGCGAGGCACCGCCATAGGCACAGGTTGTCGTTATACACGTCCAAAGATACCATCGACCGGCTATGGGCAAGGTTGCGCAGCCAGTCAGGCAAAGGCCCTGTTCCCACCAACAGCTGCCTGTCAAGCACAACCTTCACGTCAACATTGAAAAAGTTTTCAAAAACCCACTTTGTGTTGGGCCTGTCGACTTTTTCATTGTCGAGACGCAGTTCTTCCTGGCGGATGAACCATTTTTCCGCGTCTTCCAGTTTGTTAAACCACTGTAAGCCCTTGGGGTTCGAGTAGTACACAATAATCGTTCCATCCTCAATGTTGCGCAACTGGTACACGAAAACGTGCCTCAGATAGAATGACGTGCTTACTCTTTCGTGTATCTTCGCCATAAAGTCTGGTGTTAGGTTTCTCCCCAGACCTCTGATGAAGCGCCATCGAATGAAATGCGGGCCTGTACTCTCTTCCCCTTCTTTCTCTGCGTTATCGAACAGATCCAGAATCTCCTTCTGGTAGTCTTTCACTGTTCAAGTTTTCCGCGCAGGGTAGGGGTCGTACTCCCTCAGAAGTGCTTGCACTTTTCTCGACTTTCTTTGGCGTGGAGGGGCTCTTGGCTGGTAAGGCTTTGGAAGTAGTGGCTTTTGCAGCCGCGCCTGTGTTTCCTGTGAAATTGGTTCTTCTAGCACATTCTGGACAACCTTGCTTACTGCTGGCGCGTTTTCTGCAAGAAGTTGATCGAAATAACGCAAAACCGCCGGATCTATTTTTGCGAGTTCTTCCAGTCTTTCTTGATTGTTGTAAGCCATAGTTCCTTGTGTTATAACCCAAGGTTTCATTTCTCTAACTGATGTGTTTCTTTCAGCTCGAGCAAAACAAGTTTGAAAAATTTTTTTGCTTTTTCACGTTTGCGGATAAGACTTTGTTTTAGTGCGTTACCGCCGCAGGGCTTGCAGAGACGGTAGTCACACAGAAGACCGACTCCGCAAACTCTGCAAGGCTGTGGCATTTTCATTCCTTTCTTCAGCTGGTAGTTGTGCTGCCCACAATACGCCCCGTAACAACGCTTTCTGCAGCTTTCTTTCCGGCCCCACATCAGCCACCCACACTTGTTTGGCGCTCAAGTCATCCCGGCTCGGGCGGTATAACAACGGGCTCGCTTGTTTCCAATTGGTGTCCCTGTTGTTGTAAGTAGTATATAGGGGATTAACCAAATACTGTTTCAAAGAGGGAGTTGAATTTCACCATTTCGCAGCCCCCAGGCTCAACCGGCCCGAGCATGTGAGGGCCAGACTTGATGGTGGGGGCTGCGATAAGGTGAAATAAAGCTCCCTCTGCGAAACGGTATTTGGTTAATCCCCTATATACTACTTCCCAGATACTTACATTTAAAAACAAAAATATCTGAATGGAATAAACTTATGCATAAACCCACAAGTATGCATTGCAGACCAATCTTTGGAAATAGCCAGGAGGAAAAAACACTGACTTGCTTGGATAAGAAATGTACAAAAGAATAAAAATGTCAGCTTACAATGAACATTCCACACATATACATGTAGGTTGTCCATGATTTTCTGTTGTGTCTTACCCTCTCATGAGTGACCACCTCTCCCTCAATGATCAGTTTTCCAAAATACCAAAAGTTTCCAAATCAAGTCACTATATTTGGAACCTCTCGTAAGCGACTGCAACCACTTGTAGAGCTAAAAGTTTGAAATTTTCTTTTGTTTTCAACCTCCCATAAGTGGCCACTTGACAGATAATAGAGCGGAAACTGGATAATAAGGTGTTGTGACATAATCACATTCCTGGGTACTACAAGAAACGGAAACTTCTCAAAACTTCTCGAAATTGACTTTTTACATGGATGAAAGATTTGGTAAGTCTCTGCAGTTACCATATGCCCTGAATGAGGCAAACGTTTGACTCAGTATGGTCTAAGGTCTCGTAAGCAACCACCTTCCGTACAGACCACCTAGGCTTGACATTTTGGGTGGTTGGTTACAGAAGGTTTCACTGTACAGTGAAACTTCTTTTAAACAGACACCCTCTGTTAAGTGGAAATCTAGCCTGGTCCCGAAATTAACCTCTTAAATTTCCCTTTATAACAAACCCCTATTCAGCAGTCAGTGGGCACTAAAATAAATTGTATTTTGCTAATTTCTACTGTTAAAAACCTCTATGAAGCAGACACCAGACTGAATTAACAATGTGGCATTAGATTACGACCTTGACATAGTTGATTAAGTGGTCTTTTAAATGTAGACATGTTATCATTGCTGTATATTGAAAGAGCATTATTACTAACAAATTAAAGTTGGTAATGAAAGCTGATGAATTTGAACTCTAAAATATCTTCCGGACTATTGACTGGCTTTGAGGATGATTTTGCATGCCTGTTGTGATCATCCAGAGGAAAGGTTTTCTTCTAAAGAAGTGCAATTCAAAAAGTTTTGCCTAGCTGTGAAAACCAGTTGCCTTACTACTGAAAACAGTTACCAGTACTTAATGAATAAATTATAGAAACTTTCTCTAATAAGAGGATGGATACTATATCTTGGCCTCAGAGAGGCTCTTGATGCACAAGCCTGTGATAATTTCATACTTAACGCAATTGACTGTTTGCAGCTTTAAATCAGACTTAATTATTGTTCCTCTATAATCCGTGCACGTACAACTGCAGTACTGTTTGTTATTGAAGTTAATTTAAATTTATTATTGTGATTTCTATACTAGTTCCTTGAAGACCCCCATTGATTTCTCTACTGAGGCATGATTGTACAATGAATCTCCTCTCTTTATCATGAATGACATGCAATATAAAAAGCCTGTTAACTGGCTGTTAAACAACTTAGATGGACCTCAAAGGAGTGCTTGGGTCACTTGCCATGAAAACACTTTAAATGTGACAAAATATTAGTCCACCCTTTACAATGACCCATATACCTATAACATATCTAATATTTATGCAGATACTTAATTTCATCCCTTTGGTACAGTATTAGAGAGATTTGACTGTCAAGATATCCAAAATACCGGTGTGCTAATTGTGGTACATTATTGTTACATTGCAGTTCTTCAGACTTGACAGTAGCAGTGACAAGAATAAGATAATACCCTTGTCATATCATCCAGTTGGCAACAGCATAAAGTTTAGATTAAGACCAAGTTACGGCTGTTATCCAGCAGAATATGGTTTTTGCATGCGGCTGGAATTCTATGGAAAAGACTTGGGTAAATGAACATTCATTGTTTCAATATTCACTTGTACAGATGTTGTGATTTTTGATCCTAGTTATATTTTTTTATCCATCTTTTTACGTTTAACTTTACCTTACATCAAAACTGTCTGTTATTGGAGTAAATAACTCTAAGTCATGCAGGGTTTTGAATCTTGGCAATACTGCGCGTATAGATTTGAGTCTCACTTCATTAAAATGTATTGCTCCAATGTCAACTTTAATTTGCCTTTATGACTACAAAATGTTGATCTAACAATTTATTATTAGAAAACTACAGGTTAGCAACCAAGTAAGTAAGTAAGTGAGCGATAGATGAGTGCTTTCAAAGTTTGCGCAAGTTTTTGACTCTCACAGTAGCAATTGCTGACCAAAATCATCTTGAATTTCTCTAACTTCCTTATTGTATTCTGCACCAGTCTTAGAGTATGTGAGTCCGATGTTGTTTAGTAGTTTGATAACTGTGGTTACATTACACTACAGCCGGTGTCATTACTCAAATTTGAATGAGTTGACTCCCAGTAACTTTGATTTTTGGTTTTATTTGTTTTACCTCTACTGAAATTGCCTTTTGTCATTTTACTTTCAGAGTGCAAGACTCCTTTTGGTGTCGAATGGGGATACCAGCATGACAGAGCTCTCGTCAAAAATGAACAGATGACTGCCTCTTCAAATGAAAGTGGCAGTGAACCACACTTTGGACGTTTGTACTACAACTCTAAAGCTTGGTGTCCTCGCGACCATTCGATCCAAAACCAATACACTAAAAATCAGCAGTATCTTCAGATAGACTTTATCTTTGCAAGCAAAATCACTGGGGTATCAACCCAAGGATTTGGATCAAGATATGTGGAATCTTACCACTTATACTATGCCTTAGACATCAACATGTTTCATTGCTTTGTTGATGAGAATGGTCAATATAAGGTGAGTGACTTACTGGAATGTTCATGCAGAGGTGATGTTACAACGTGTTGTCTTAGCAGTCAATTAATGCTATATTTCTTTCTTTAAGTCCTACATGTAGTTTAAGGTGGCTCCATAGTGATTTTAATTACAGCATGCATTAATGAAGGACAGCCGTGTTGTTTTAATCCCACTTTAGACTTTGTAAATACTTTTCCAGTCAGTCAGCTCAAGGAAAAGCATTTAATTTAGCAATAGTGTGTGTAAAAAAAAGTCTACATTTGAGTCAAGTGGTCCATCAGGCCAGAGCTTATCCCAGCTTCTGTACCATGCAGAGACCAGGAATATTTCTATTCCCCCCCCCCCCCCTGGATGGGATGCTATTTCATTGCAGGGTTACCTTAAGCATTAAATTTGCCTGTACCCATTTGTACACCTGGGTGGAGAGAGGCACTGTGGGAATATAGTGTCTTGCCAAAAACACAGCACAATGTCAGCGGCCAGGGCTTGAACTCTGATTGCTTGATCTGGAGTCGAGTGCACTAAAAATCAGGCCTCAGCATCTCCACTAATGGTGTGTGTAAAGATGTCTAAACAGTTTTTTTGCTTCAGGTTTCTTATGTGTCAATATTTAAAAGAAAAAAAAAATACGCTATTAAACTGGCTGTTCTTCACACTAAGGTGAAGGCTGAATGTTAAATCTCCTTTTCATTACTTACCTCTATCAGCTTTTTGATGGAAACAATGATGGTAACACAGAATCAACACACTGGCTGAATTCTCCAATAATCTCCCGTTACTTGCGGTTTAACCCAAAGAAGTGGGTCAACTTTCCATGCCTTAGAGTTGAGGTTTATGGATGCAATGCAGGTACTATTCATACCTCTAGAAGGCCAGCCTTTTCTTTTCTAATACAAACCTTGTTTATGACTTAACTGTTTGTAACAATTATAGCAGGAGAGAAATAATAATTTTTATCTAGTGAGAGTTATATACATTGCACAGACAAGGAAATAATGCAGGAATTCAAATTACAATTGACCTAGCTGGCTTAACTTCCCTTTACCTGTGTTACTAACTTACATGAACTTACATTGTTTTATAATAAAGTTTCCATATAATGCACACTCTGTTTGGCTAAAACAGCGTGCTCTGCCGTAGAGCAGATGTACAGTAAGCTGAAATTCAAATTTTTACTTCAGAATTTTGACACATGTGACCCAAATAGAATGTTCCCTGTAAGTCAGAGAAATGCAATGGAAATGAGCCATTTCTCTGTGGTAAACGTAGCTGCCTAAGGTTATTGGTAACAACAGAAGTGTTAAAACTGTACGATAAAAAAAACAAGTTTTCCTTGATTCCGACAAAATGGTAACGGCGAAATAAACAAATTCTCAACCCAGCAAATGCTCCTATAAAAGACATTAGTATATTTGTTATGAAGGCAGAAATTGTACCTTAGAAGTAAAACGACAGAAAACACCACTTGAGCTGTCTCTGTTTTATGATGAGAAGCTTAATGTTTGTAAAAATGCTCGAACAACATTTACCGGTACATAGACTGTAGTAATGTTCGTTTGCTAAATAGTGATCTCCGGTCATCTCAGTGAAGTGAAAGTTAACAATTACAGCGCTTGATCACGGGCTGAGTGATCACTTGAAAGCTTGTTGTGATTTTCTCTCCCATACTCAGACTAGAACCTTAGTCTTTCAAACTTAGTTCGGGCAATCTTGCTGTAAGCTGTAAATAACTGTGGCTCCTTCAGTCAAATACAGCTCAGCATTTCGCATTTTCATCCATAAGCTTTGAGCTCCTTGTTTTGTAATTTTTATTGGAAAAGTGCATGTTTTTATGAGCCACTATGTGGCTGGATTCCTCTGGACTATAAACTATTAGTTTCGTATTTTTAAATCAAACTAAAAAGCGAACTTTGAAACGACTGAACTTCTTTTAAAAGCTTCTTGAAACCGAAAGTCTAGCTGAAGTCCAGTTGGTGATTGACAGCCACTGCTTTGTTAGCCAATCAAATTGTTTGAACAGTTTTAACAAGGATTGTGATTGGCTCATTTTAGCGCGCATTATTAGATGCATGCTGTCACTACTTTTCCTCGTTTAGAAAATAAAGTTTGCTTTGAAAATATTGGCTGAATGTGTGGAAGAAATGGGTTCTTTATCATAAAACGATATTGCGCAACATGCGCGGTGATGGTGGTCCTTCATTGCTCCGCAATGTTTCTGACCTGGCTACTCTTCATGATTGTCCTAAACTCTCCAAGAGGCAACAGTGGTTTGGATAAGAAGGTTTGCGGCATTGTAGTGGCAAAAGGCTTGGATGTTAATCATTATCCGACACGAAATTCGGGTCCAACCCGGCGGTTTGTACGAGTTGCAGGTCTCCAACCTTCTTTGAAATGCTTGGCCGGTTTGAGACTTGCTAACATCACTCTTTGTGCAAGCTACTTAGTGCTCTTAGCAGGCGACATACAGCAAAATCCAGGACCAGGGAAGAATTATTCTTGCTCGAAAGGATGCTGGAACAAAACCTGTGTCGGACAAACGGTTAAATGCGGCTCGTGCACAAAAGCTGGGAAGAAAAATCAAAGCAGGGCGTCGTGCTCGTTATGCCTCAAGATCTTTCATTTAAGGTGCTATGGCTCGGATGTCGGTGAATCTCTGCAAGTCATGCTACCTTTCCAACAGC